>NC_092232.1:14323814-14576314 GCF_036320965.1 Panulirus ornatus
AGTTTTCCAGGTACGGCGCCCGTGATCCACAAGGGACTCACTGGTGGTTTTATCCCCCAGCTGAGGCGCGGCTGGAGGAGGACGGTGTCTGGAGAAGCAATCTGTCGTCACTCTCTACACTCCAGCGAGGAAAGGGGGACCCCTTCCAGCACGGCTATGGAACGGGGCTTACACCCGATGTAAGGGAATAACAGTCAGAATTATAGTATTATTATCATTATCATTATCATTTCATTGTCAATATTATCATTGTTATTATTATCTAACTCAGGGTATAGGCGAGAAAGAATACTTCCCACGTATTCCCTACGTGTCGCAGAAGGCGACTAAAAGGGGAGGGAGCGGGTGTGGCTGGAAATCCTCCCTCTCCGTTTTTTACTTTTCCAAAAGAAGGAACAGTGAATGGGGGCCAAGTGAGGATATTCCCTCTAAGACGCAGTCCTCCGTTCTTGACGCTACCTTGCTGACAGGGGAAACGGCGAACATATATGAAAAATGATTATTATTTATCATAATTGATGATACTCAGTTCTGGGCCATATCTCGCGTCCTGCACCTCATGCCAGACACCAGCACAAACAACAACATTGAATCGGTAGAAATTCACTGATCTCCACATGGTAACAAGCAGGTGGGCAGGCAAGCAGGAGGGCAGGCAAGCAGGAGGGCAGGCAAGTAGGAGGGCAAGCAAGTAGGAGGGCAAGCAAGCAACGAGGGCAGGCAAGCAGGAGGGGAGGCAAGCAGGAGGGAAGGCAAGCCGGAGGGCAGGCAAGTAGGAGGGTAGGCAAGCAGGAGGGCAGGCAAGTAGGAGGGGAGGCAAGCAGGAGGGCAGGCAAGCAGGAGGGCAGGCAAGTAGGAGGGCAGGCAAGCAGGAGGGCAGGCAAGTAGGAGGGCAGGCAAGCAGGAGGGCAGGCAAGCAGGAGGGCAGGCAAGTAGGAGGGCAGGCAAGCAGGAGGGCAGGCAAGCAGGAGGGCAAGCAAGCAGGAGGGCAGGCAAGTAGGAGGGCTGGCAAGCAGGAGGGCAGGCAAGTAGGAGGGCGGGCAAGCAGGAGGGCAGGCAAGTAGGAGGGCGGGCAAGCAGGAGGGCAGGCAAGTAGGAGGGCAGGCAAGCAGGAGGGCAGGCAAGCAGGAGGGCAGGCAAGCAGGAGGGCAGGCAAGTAGGAGGGCAGGCAAGCAGGAGGGCAGGCAAGCAGGAGGGCAGGCAAGTAGGAGGGCAGGCAAGTAGGAGGACAGGCAAGCAGGAGGGCAGGCAAGTAGGAGGGCGGGCAAGCAGGAGGGCAGGCAAGTAGGAGGGCGGGCAAGCAGGAGGGCAAGCAAGCAGGAGGGCAGGCAAGCAGGAGGGCAGGCAAGCAGGAGGGCAGGCAAGCAGGAGGGCAGGCAAGCAGGAGGGCAGGCAAGTAGGAGGGCAGGCAAGCAGGAGGGCAGGCAAGTAGGAGGGCAGGCAAGCAGGAGGGCAGGCAAGCAGGAGGGCAGGCAAGCAGGAGGGCAAGCAAGCAGGAGGGCAGGCAAGCAGGAGGGCAGGCAAGTAGGAGGGCAGGCAAGTAGGAGGGCAGGCAAGCAGAAGGGCAGGCAAGCACCGGCCTGCTTTACCCTTGTGTGCCTCACAAAGGCACTGCTGACGCTACTGTCTTTGTTTACTGTGTAAATGAAAAGAAAAAAGTTGTAAAACTTTCGATATCTTTTGTTGTTGCTGTTGTTGTTGTTTTTGTTGTTGTTGTTGGTGTTGGTGTTGTTGTTGTTGTTGTTGTTGTTGTGTGAATGTTATAACTTCCTCGGGTCGAGATTTGTACATTTCATTTTTCTTTACTCGGGGTCACAAAACTCTCTCTCTCTCTCTCTCTCTCTCTCTCTCTCTCTCTCTCTCTCTCTCTCTCTCTCTCTCTCTCTCTCTCTCTCTCTCTACGACCCCTGTGCACGATGGTACGATCATTAAGGTATGATTCCGTAGCCGCTGACCTGACCAACCGTGAGGGTCAAGTGAAAAGCCAGGTCATCATACCCAAGGGTCGTACCGTCGTGTTTATGAGTCGTACCGTCGTGTTCATAAGTCGTAACGTTGTGTTCATGAGTCGTACCGTCGTGTTCATAAGTCGTAACGTTGTGTTCATGAGTCGTACCGTCGTGTTTATAAGTCATAACGTGTTCATGCGTCGTGCCGTCGTGTTCATTAGTCGTACCGTCGTGTTCATAAGTCGTAACGTTGTGTTCATGAGTCGTACCGTCGTGTTCACAAGTCGCACCGTCGTGTTCATAAGTCGTAACGTTGTGTTCATGAGTCGTGCCGTCGTGTTCACAAGTCGCACCGTCGTGTTCATAAGTCGTAGCGTGTTCATGCGTCGTGCCGTCGTGTTCATGAGTCGAACCGTCGTGTTCATAAGTCGTAGCGTGTTCATGCGTCGTGCCGTCGTGTTCATGAGTCGTACCGTCGTGTTCATGAGTCGTAACGTGTTCATGAGTCGTACCGTCGTGTTCATGAGTCGCACCGTCGTGTTCATGAGTCGTAACGTGTTCATGAGTCGTACCGTCGTGTTCATGAGTCGTACCGTCGTGTTCATGAGTCGTACCGTCGTGTTCATACGTCGTACCGTCGTGTTCATGAGTCTACCGTCGTGTTCATGAGTCATACCGTCGTGTTCATAAGTTGTACCGTCGTGTTCATGAGTCGTACCGTCGTGTTCATACGTCGTACCGTCGTGTTCATGTGTCCTGTCCTGGGTGCAACAAACGCTGGTGTGACGCGCATCGCACAGGGTTTGGTCTCCCTCCGGTTTGGTCTCCCTCCCTCCCTCCCTACCTACGTACCTTCCTCCCTCCCTACCTACGTACCTTCCTCCCTCCCTACGTACCTTCCTACCTACCTACGTACCTTCCTCCCTCCCTACCTACGTACCTTCCTCCCTCCCTACGTACCTTCCTACCTACCTACGTACCTTCCTCCCTCCCTCCCTCCCTACCTACGTACCTTCCTCCCTCCCTACCTACGTACCTCCCTCCCTCCCTCCATCCCTACCTACGTACCTCCCTCCCTCCCTCCCTCACTTCCTCCCTCGCCATCGTGACCGACTCCCACAACAAACAACGCTAACAGGACTCACAGCAGAAGTGTACACAACCACACGTTCTCCGTCTGGTAACGCTATATACAAAAACCAGCAAAGAAAACGGAGTCGGGATTGTTAACTGCTGAAAAAGTAACTACACGAAAACAGATATTCTTTTAACGTCATAACAGAAGAGAGATTTTCAAATGGTTGGAAGTAAACTGGACTGATTTTTAGTCTCATTCTCTCGTTTTCTTTTAATCATAGAACACGTGAAGCTGATATCTCCTCAATGCCTGTGACACGGAGCCAGGTGGGTCTTACATCGTTCATAACTTCCTACCTGATTCACCAACTGTTGATCTAACGCCAGTTTGGTGATGACTGTGAGTTTATATACCCCTCACTAGTTATATACCCCTAACTAGTTATACCCCTCACTAGTTTATATACCCCTCACTAGTATAGCCTCACATACAGAGTGAGAGTGTCTGTGGTCCTCGACTTATCCTTTAACACCTGAAGAAGGTGGTAAGGATCCATCTGTTTGGTGGCTGTACCTTGGCGTTGACGCCCTTAATGACCCTGGTAGTTGATAGGGCCCCATAGCCCGACCAACCTTAACCAATTAACTGTATGGGTTAGGTCATAGGTGACGTCATCGTACGTAAGGGGTCGTAACTTTATATTCAAGAGTGTTAAGGTCGAGCTTTGGAGTGCCACAGTGCCCAGCTGGTACGTAGTAATGCTACCCACACTGACTGCCCAGCACAGGGCTAGGAGTCAGTGAGCTCTGCGTCAGTACGACTCAACCAATGAAACCTCATGAATAACACCATCAGACGGGTTGAATAATGAATTTAACGTGAACTAATTATTTCCATTAGGGTGCAAAATGTTAATAAGAATGACCCTCCACGTACTGACGTTTCCCTACGTCGCTGTCCTGTTCTTGACCACGTCACGGTAGAAAGGTTCAGTGTTTCATTTGTGGTTTCGAGTCTGCTTCACCCACCTTGCCTTACTGATGAAGCCTCTACTCACTCACCCCACCTCCGCTGGGCTGGGATATGTATATACTTATCATCATTCATTCAGGCAGCAATACTACATCATGCAACAATACATCATGCAGTAGATGTATCTCTGGATGGATTGCTGCTGGTAATTCAAGGGGAAACAGGATTCGATACAGTAGTTGTGGCAGACAGTTATAGACTGTCTCTCAAAACCTTTTGGGTTTTGCTGACTTCTCTGTTTCTCACGGGTAAAAAACTCTCTCTCTCTCTCTCTCTCTCTCTCTCTCTCTCTCTCTCTCTCTCTCTCTCTCTCTCTCTCTCTCTCTCTCTCTCTGTGTGCGCCAGTAGCTCGCTAATGCAGGTAATTTCCTGTTTCCGTCCTTAAGCGCCCGATGTATACATATGGCACGGTCAGGTATGGTGTTCGCATTGAAATATCAAACTACTCTGAACACGACGATATGGTGCAGCCCCTTGTGTACTGTACAAGACGAGTCATGAGGTATGAGAACCTGGTCTGTGTCTCCTGCGTCAGGTCATAAATGCCAGCTAGTCACGGGTCGTACAGTCGTGCTTCGGGGATTGGATACTGTCCACTATGTAACACTTGAGTTCACCAGCTGATTGGAGGATCGAGTGGACACGCACTCATCCACAAACCTCCTCCAAACACCAGCTCTCCTCATCGTCTTCACTATCCTCATATTACAGTGAAGTAATTATGTATATCCTGTGGTTGGACACGGTTGCGTACTCACACCCATGGTTCTGTAACCAGTCCCTAACCATATTACTCGAAGTTAACCTAATCGAAACCTACATTAGTATATAACCTTACCTACCTGCGTCTGGTCGAGGAAATCTCAGGCCGCAAACCCTGGAGGTTTAGGTTAGTAATGATGAAAAGAATAATATGAGACAGAGGGAAATATGTTGGTCTTATAGTACTAAGAAGGAGATCCTCCTATTGGTCGGTTGTCAGTTGTCCAACCAGTCAGATGGTGGCTCAACGACGTCATTTTCAGGATACTTTGAGAAGCCCTTTTATATATGTATATTTCTTCTCCTCATTTTTTCCCTTTTTATTTCCTGTTTCTAAATTACTTGCATGTAAGGATGTTGATGAGAGAGCAACTCCTCTCTCTCTCTCTCTCTCTCTCTCTCTCTCTCTCTCTCTCTCTCTCTCTCTCTCTCTCTCTCCATACCTCCCCTTCCCTCTTTCCTCTCTGACTATCGCTTCCCTCTTCTCGTCTACCTACCTATCCTCTCATCTGTCTTCTCCCATCTCCTCTTCGTCTTCCCTCCTCTCCTCCTCCTCCTCCTCCTCCCTCTATTTCCTCTCCACCCTCCTCTGCCCTCACCACCTTCTCTCCCTCTTTTACCCCCTCCTCCCCGGCCCTTGGTTCCAAGTGAGCCCAGTCATACATTACCAGGCGAGTCGTAAGTGCCACAGCGCCCCACCATCACCTCCCCACTCCCGGCCTTACCTCCCCACCTCCTCCATCCCCGTAATTATCTCCCATACGCTCTCATCATCCTTTCATACACTCTCCCTCAACCCTCACCTCTTCCTTCTCTCTTCACAACACTCACTTTTATCCCGTTCCTTCCATTTCACATTCGAATTCCGTCGTTTGATTTTGCTTCATCTTTCTTCCCTTCAGAGAGACGAACGAATCCCGGCACCTCCCGTCCGCTGGTCTGCGGGGGACACAGACCTCCCACTGGCCTGTGGGGGACACAGACCTCCCTCTGGTCTGTGGGGGACACAGACCTCCCACTGGTCTGTGGGGGACACAGACCTCCCACTGGCCTGTGGGGGACACAGACCTTCCACTGGTCTGTGGGGGACACAGACCTTCCACTGGTCTGTGGGGGACACAGACCTCCCACTGGTCTGTGGGGACACAGACCTCCCACTGGTCTGTGGGGGACACAGACCTCCCACTGGTCTGTGGGGGACACAGACCTCCCACTGGTCTGTGGGGGACACAGACCTCCCACTGGTCTGTGGGGGACACAGACCTCCCACTGGTCTGTGGGGGACACAGATCTCCCACTGGTCTGTGGGGGACACAGACCTCCCACTGGTCTGTGGGGGACACAGACCTCCCACTGGTCTGTGGGGGACACAGACCTCCCACTGGTCTGTGGGGGACACAGACTTCCCACTGGCCTGACACAGACCTCCCACTGGTCTGTGGGGGGACACAGACCTCCTGCTGGAAGGTTTTACCACTGGTCTCTTGGAGGAGGTGAGACCTCCGTTGGAAGGCCTCCAAGAGCAACACCTGAAGAAAGATTTTTTTTTCCCTCCCCTTCCTCGTATTCCCATCACGACTCCTGCAGGGCGACCGTTGTATAAGCCTCATCACGGGTGCCCACCAGGTGGCTCAGTTCTCCGCTATACCTCACAAGTGGGCTCAATGGTGTTGCCACGACGATCACGGAGCGACGCGGGAGTTGACGGGAGGCGAGAGTTCTGTCTTTTGTCACCTCGTGTGTTTCTTATAGAGGTTTTTCAGGTTCTCCTGCCGCAGGATCTGGACGATTGGTGGACACACGTCTTCTTCAGGTAATAGTTAGGATGATGGACACACGTCTTCTTCAGGTAGTGGTTAGGATGATGGACACGTCTTCTTCAGGTAATAGTTTGGATGATGGACACACGTCTTCTTCAGGTAGTGGTTAGGAGGATGGACACGCGTCTTCTTCAAGCGATAGTTAGGATGATGGACACACGTCTTCAGGTAATAGTTAGGATGATGGACACACGTCTTCTTCACGTAGTGGTTAGGATGATGGACACACGTCTTCTTCAGGTAATAGTTAGAAGGGTGAACACACGTCTTCTTCAGGTAATAGTTAGAAGGGTGAACACACGTCTTCTTCAGGTAGGAGCTACAATGGGTCTCCTAAGTCCCCCTCTCGTTCTGAGTTCTCCAGTTCTTAGCTGTTGTTCAAATTAATCAAAGATGATCGTTCGAAAGTCTCACACTAGTCCATATCATCCGGCAAAAACGAGATTGGACAGAGTGTGTGTGTGTGTGTGTGTGTGAGAGAGAGAGAGAGAACCCTGCGCCATGTCTCTCTCTATAAATCTCTCTGCTTCTTATATTATCTTTTTCTGGCTTTAATCATGGTAGTGAAACCGACAGCACAAGACGTCGTTGCCGAGGACGTGATTAACACTTCTTTGAAACCTGTTTAATGGCGTTGGAAACTATGAATAACGATCGTCTTCCTAGGATGAAGAAAGAACTGAAGCACTTCATCATCATTCTTTTCCTATGATGAACGAGAAGATGAGGTAATGATTTTTATTCCCAGGAGGAGGAGAAGATAAGATGAATACCAACGTACGTCCTCGGCTGTTTATAGAAACACTTACTGATAAGATAAAAAGAAAATGGTTCACAAAATAGATAAGTAGACTAAGATTCCGACAGTGGTGCATGGCACTTGGCCTGTGTGACTCACGCAACGCCACACGGATGAAAAATTACGGGGGCAATTACCGTCCGTATTCTCGCTTTACGCATTGTTACGCAGCGTTACCTTACGCGGATGATATAACCTGTGTTGAGCGTCACACAGGTCCCTGGTGTGGAGGTAGACCCTCCGACCAGAGACGATGTGTTTAGCGACACTCCGTCTCAAGTCGGTTTGAACACGAGACAACGCGACCTATCTTCCCACCACTGGGGCGTCCTGTCCTCACCCTCACACCCAGGGGCGTCCTATCCTCACCCTCACACCCAGGGGCGTCCTATCCTCACCCTCTCACCCAGGGGCGTCCTGTCCTCACCCTCACACCCAGGAGCGTCCTATCCTCAACCCTCACACCCAGGGGCGTCCTGTCCTCACCCTCACACCCAAGGGCGTCCTATCCTCACCCTCACACCCAGGGGCGTCCTATCCTCACCCTCACACCCAGGGGCGTCCTGTCCTCACCCTCACACCCAAGGGCGTCCTGTCCTCACCCTCACACCCAGGGGCGTCCTATCCTCACCCTCACACCCAGGGGCGTCCTATCCTCACCCTCACACCCAGGGGCGTCCTGTCCTCACCCTCATATCCAGGGGCGTCCTATCCTCACCCTCACACCCATGGGCGTCCTGTCCTCACCCTCATATCCAGGGGTACCCTGTCCTCACCCTCACACCCATGGGCGTCCTATCCTCACCCCTCACACCCAGGGGCGTCCTATCCTTACCCTCACATTGTCCACACCTGTAACATCCACTCTGTCTTCGAAACCCCACGTTACAGGAAAAGCTAAGTCTGCATCTAAGAAACTGGGTGTCCTGTTTAGATGTCGAAGCTTCTGAACAGTTGCTCTGTTTATACAAAGGATTGATCCGTCCTTGTTTGGAGTACTGCTCTCACATCTGGGGTGGTTCTAGCTCTGCATCCTTACTTGACAGAGTTGAGTTGAAAGCGGTCCGACTTATTCAACTGTCCCAATCTAACTTCCAAATTTGACCCCCTTGCCCTATGCCGCCATGTTGGTTCACTTTCCCTCTTCTATAGGTATTACTTTGGTTTTTTCTCCCGAGAGCTGGCTGCTTGTGTGCCCCCTCCACCATTAGCTAGACCACACAATACTTGGCAAGCTGCTGCGTCACATGATTACTGTATGGCCGTCGGCAACTCAAGGGTGGGCCGTTTTGATAACTCCTTCTTTCCCTACACATTGAAAGTTTGGAACGCTCTACCTTCCCATGTCTTTCCCAATTACTATGACCTGACACATTTCAAAAGACAGGTCTTTCACGTTCTCAAAAATTTGTAAATACTTTTCGTTGTCTTTTTTTCTTTCGTCTTATAACTCTCTCTCTCTATTTCCCTTGTCTTTTTTTCTTCCGTTTAATAATTCTCTCTCTATTACAATTAAATCCCGGCCTTGACGTAGACTTTTGTCCGTGACTGGAGCCTTCAACATAAAAAAAAAGTGCCAGATCATCCACACCTGAAGCTTAGTAACTCAATTGATCACACCTGAAGCTTAAGAATCCTATCGTCCAAACCTGAAGCTTAAGAATCCTATCGTCCAAACCTGAAGCTTAAGAATCCCATCGTCCAAACTTGAAGCTTAAGAATCCCATCGTCCAAACTTGAAGCTTAAGAATCCCATCGTCCAAACCTGAAGCTTAAGACTTATACTTTCCAGACTTCATTATTCCAGCCTTACATCTTACAACCGTCAAGTTTAATTTCCTCCTACGCCGTCATCGCATTTGCCATGCAAGGAAAAAGGAACTCGATTCTTCCCTCCTCGAATCGCATCTTAGATATCTAGTGTTCTGAATTCGTCTTAGATTTCTCACCTGACTGACAGATGTACCACCCCTAAGAAATTCATGATCATAGGGACTGTAGAATTATATTCCTAAGAATGTTTTGTAGACACAGGGGGGGAGTGGTGATAGTGCGTGAGGGCAGAACGGGAAGACGATGTGAGAAATAGTGAGGAGAGGAAGTAATGTCACTCGAAGTTCCCTTAAACAGATACTTTTAGATCGTCTGCCAGACAGTTGATCCCTCGTCCATCTGAGGAGTTAATCCACTGGCTCTAAGGAAGGGTTGGCTATGCGTGTGTAATGTCTCTGTTAACAACATCAGAGTGCAGCCTTGAGGTGTGTGAGGTCGGGTAGGGAGCCGTCTGCAGTCGTGTGTGTGTGTGTGTGTGTGTGTGTGTGTGTGTGTGTGCAGAATAATCAGCAAAGTAGCTTTCAATGTCTCTCTGCGATAGACCATATAGTAGATGTGGGTACGAATCAGTTAACTAACTACTGACGAAGAGTAGATCGTGTGGACTGCTGCTGCTGACGAAGCGTTACTCGAGGTGAGGTTGGTGATAAGCTGTGGCGAAGGCTTCCAAAGTGAGGAGCTGCCATTAGTGGAGAATGATGCTATAGGGGAGAGGCGACAGTGGAGGTTTCCGGGGCACTGATGGTGTCCGTGGAAGACTCTAGGACCATAGACCAGTGTTGGGAGAGGACCCAGCCACCGCTGAAGGTGCTGGTGTTTACGATGGACATCTTGAAGCAGTACTGAGTGTCCCTCAGTACTTGCCTGCCGTCGTCCGCGATGTTGGCTTTCGAAGCCACCGACCCTGATGTGCTCCCCCGGTGTGAGGCAAACGGTGCGAAGCACACACTCGGCTTTTCATCCTGGTGGATCAAAGGACACCAGCTTTGGCTTGGGGTAAAGTACCACAACCTGTGACGGGCGTAGCCCCCAAAAGGCATCCATCTCCTGGGCCATGGCCTTCACTGACGAGCCGACCAGAGGATGGTTCCTTACGCTCCTGCAGGTGCAGAGGAATCCTAGAGGAAGATGGTGCTAGCGGAGGATGCTGACTTTAGCGAATGCTGGAGCTATATCTAGTGAGGGTGAATGACGCGTTTTCTCTTCTTCCAGCGAAGGATTCTAGAGAGTTTTCTAGTCCTGGAGAAGGCTTGAGGAGCAGTATCTAGGGTTTCTAGATCGTTATCTAGTATCTCGTTATCTAATATCTCCAACAAAGTAGAGACTCTCTGTCTTTCTGGATCCTCTGTTATTAAGTACGTACGTGAATTGATCCCATCCAAGGCGTGCCAAGAATAGAAACTGTTTAATGAGGCTTACGTTCTTTTAACTTATTAAATGACCTTCATGCAATTATCTTTATTGCATTTTATACGCATCATGCACGTCTGTCTGCGTCATGCACTCCCTTGTGACGCACGTCCGTGTCATGACACGTCTGTGTGTCATGCGCGTGCGTGTCATGCGCATGCCTTTGTTATTCGCGTTCGTGTGGTCTACGTCCTTGTCGTGTACATATCTGCCACGCATGTCTGTATCATGCACGTCTGTATCATGCACGTCTGTGTCATGCACGTCTGTGTCATGCACGTCTGTGTCATGCACGTCTGTGTCATGTACGTCTGTGTCATGCACGTCTGTGTCATGCACGTCTGTGTCATGTACGTCTGTGTCATGCACATCTGTGTCATACACGTCTGTGCGAAGACTTAAGAGTAAATGATACATCAAATTAGGGAAGGATAATCTCTCTCTCTCTCTCTCTCTCTCTCTCTCTCTCTCTCTCTCTCTCTCTCTCTCTCTCTCTCTCTCTCTCTCTCTCTCTCTCTCATATGATGATAACCACATAACAAACCCAGAATTATTAGGAATACTGTTCTTAAGCCTCCTAAACGAATTATCCAATCATCCTCCATTACTGTACAAATCCGTGTGATAATCGTGCTGAAATTATTATCAGTTTCAGTACACAGGTGTATGATAATCATGCAATAATTATATCATCCATTTCCGTGCACAGGTGAATGATAATCATGCTATAATTATCATCCCTTTCTGTACACAGGTGTATGATAATCATGCTATGATTATTGTCCATTACTTTAAACAAACGTATGATAATCATGCTATAATTACCGTCCATTATCGTACACAGTTGTATGACAATCATGCCATAACTACCTCGCATTATCGTACACCTGTGTATGATAATCATAGTATAATCATCGTCCATCATCGTACACAACTGTACGTTAATCCTCCCACCCTAATCGTATCACACAGCCAATCATACGTAGGTTCGACTCTAATCATCCCTAATCACGTAATCATTCCCTCAGCCAGTATGATCAGCTCCCCAGACACCCCCTCGTTAACGCCACTGAGATTTAAAGATAAACGAACAAACTGCTGGTTTAACGATCGCTGTCGTTCACCTCAGGCTCGTTCATCCATCGTCCCGTCGCTGGTGATCAACGACTTAACCCTCTCGGGGCTTTTAACCCCTTTCACTAAGACGGGAAGTGAACGCGTAGGTTGTTGTGGTGGATTTTTGACCCCGGGGTCACGATATCCAAGGTGACGGATGTGCGATAGCGATAGATGTATAGCCGTGCGATAGCCGAGGCTATGGTGGAGGAGGTGGGTGTGGTGAGTGGGGAAGCCACTTCGGGTGTGCTCGTTCGTTGGAGAGGACTGGCATGTGGGGTCATGGTGATAGGGGGGGGTGATGACGTCATCATTGTACCATGGGTGGGGTGTGTGACGACGTCATCATTGTACCATGGGTGGGTGGGGTGTGTGACGTCATCATTGTACCATGGGTGGGTGGGGTGTGTGACGTCATCATTGTACCATGGGTGGGGTGTGTGACGACGTCATCATTGTACCATGGGTGGGTGGGGTGTGTGACGACGTCATCATTGTACCATGGGTGGGTGGGGTGTGTGACGTCATCATTGTACCATGGGTGGGGTGTGTGACGACGTCATCATTGTACCATGGGTGGGTGGGGTGTGTGACGTCATCATTGTACCATGGGTGGGGGTGTGTGACGACGTCATCATTGTACCATGGGTGGGTGGGGTGTGTGACGTCATCATTGTACCATGGGTGGGGTGTGTGACGTGATCATTGTACCATGGGTGAGTGGGGTGTGTGACGTCATCATTGTACCATGGGTGGGGTGTGTGACGTGATCATTGTACCATGGGTGAGTGGGGTGTGTGACGTCATCATTGTACCATGGGTGGGGGTGTGTGACGACGTCATCATTGTACCATGGGTGGGTGGGGTGTGTGACGTCATCATTGTACCATGGGTGGGGTGTGTGACGTGATCATTGTACCATGGGTGAGTGGGGTGTGTGACGTCATCATTGTACTCATGGGGAGGAGTTCTGGGTGTGACGTCATCACCCTGGGTGAGGGTGGTGCTATAAGTTCTTCCAGGTTCACCTCTCTCTCTCTCTCTCTCTCTCTCTCTCTCTCTCTCTCTCTCTCTCTCTCTCTCTCTCTCTCTCTCTCTCTCTCTCTCCTCCATCACCCACCCCAGCAGGAGAGGAAGGAGGTGGTGGGATCGGGGTGAGGGGAGAGTGTGGAGGAGGGCCACACTCTCCCTGGTGAGTGTTTGTGTCTCATACAATCTCTCTAGACTCATTCCTGAACCACTCCAGTAAAGTGCGTCGCCAGACACTCTCCTTCCGTAGAGTGTTAGAGCGTATTCCACGCACTCTCTCTCTCTCTCTCTCTCTCTCTCTCTCTCTCTCCACGATCATCCTTAAGCCACTCACCTTAAAGTGCGTCGTGAGACGCACTCCTTTCCAGAGTGTGTGGGAGTGTTATGTCGCACTTGATCTATTCTGAAATGGCTCAACTGAAGTGCGTTGAAGACACACCGCACTCACACGCAATGGGGCGTTCACTTACGTGATCCTGACTCGCCCCCTTAGCGTGTGGACTTCAAAGTCACTTTCAGACTCTGGAGTGAATAAGGGTTTCTTTCAGTCATCCTAGATGGAGAAAAGACGATGGTTCCTGAAGTTCTTTTCTCACGGGAGACCAGTAACTTCACCCACGCTCCAGTGTAGAGAAACACGAAGGAATCCAGACTAGCAACAGGCCACTGGGGGCCTTACGAGAATGGTTGAGTATGATAATGTAATTAAATAATCCAGGAGGACCATGACTGATGTTATCTTAACCCATGGTTGAGTCGTCGTACTTAGAGGCTTTAAGTTGTCGTTTCTTAAGGGGTTCAGTCGTTGAACGTAAGGGGGTTAAGTTGTCGTTTCTCAAGGGGTTGAGTCGTTGAACGTAAGGGGGTTAAGTTGTCGTTTCTCAAGGGTTTGAGTCGTTGAACGTAAGGGGGTTAAGTTGTCGTTTCTCAAGGGGTTGAGTCGTTGAACGTAAGGGGTTTAAGTTGTCGTTTCTCAAGGGTTTGAGTCGTTGAACGTAAGGGGATTAAGTTGTCGTTTCTCAAGGGTTTGAGTCGTTGAACGTAAGGGGTTTAAGTTGTCGTTTCTCAAGGGGTTGAGTCGTTGAACGTAAGGGGGTTAAGTTGTCGTTTCTCAAGGGGTTGAGTCGTTGAACTCAAGGGGGTTAAGTTGTCGTTTCTCAAGGGTTGAGTCGTTGAACGTAAGGGGGTTAAGTTGTCGTTTCTTAAGGGGTTGAGTCGTTGAACGTAAGGGGGTTACGTTGTCGTTTCTCAAGGGTTGAGTCGTTGAACGTAAAGGGGTTAAGTTGTCGTTTCTCAAGGATTGAGTCGTTGAACGTAAGTGGGTTAAGTTGTTGTTTCTCAAGGGTTGAGTCGTTGAACTTAAGGTGGTCAAGTAGTCGTATTCAAGGGTTAAAGTTGTCGTTTCTCAAGAGTTAAGTCATCGTACTTATAGGGTTAAGTAGTACTGAAGGGTTTAAGTTGTCGTTTCTCAAGAGTTGAGTCGTTGCATTTAAGAGGTTAAGTCTTCATACTCAATAGGGTAAAATCGTCGTACCCGAGATATTAAGTCGTCGTACTCACTGGGTCAATTTGTCGTCCTTAGGGGTAGTTAAGCAGTCGTGCTCGGTGCGACAATGATGCTGTGTCGTGGAGGTGAAGTTCGCTACAGTTTCCATGAATGGGGGAAAACCCAGGATGGACGAGGACAAGGTAAATAAGGTCTCAGGCCACGTAATTAAAAATCAACACAGCGAAACTTAACCTGGAGAGAGGGAGAGAGAGAGAGAGAGAGAGAGAGAGAGAGAGAGAGAGAGAGAGAGAGAGAGAGAGAAGAGAGAGAGAAATGTTTTAATGAGCGAAAACGTGGATGATATATCGATTGCTCCTCTGTGCTGTGTCTGTCTACCCGTCTCTGTATATATAATTACCTATTTGTAATCACTTAATTTGTACTGTACACTAATGAGATTCCGTCCTTTGAAATGACATTTTTGTAATGATCTATTGGTGCTGTACGAGGAGGGAATTCTACACTCGTAGGCCCAATCTTTTAATCTGTCTTTACTATCATACAACTTTTCAAACTAATTTATGCTGTCTATATTCACAATTTCATCATTCACTCTCTCCCATTCATCCACTAAACTCATACTATAAATGTACTTATTACCCTCTTTTTTTATCAAGATTCTTAGTTAATATCATGTTAGTTCCTCTCGTTCTTTTATCCTTCTTTACTTTCGAAGACCTATTGACTGTTGACATCATCAAATAAGTTTAAAAACTGAAAAGGACGTGATCATGTTACCTGTTATTCTTCTTTCCTCCACGTTAGGTAAATTCAAGGCTTTTCATCTCTCCCTACAACCCAGCTCTCTTAATTTCTGGTACCATCTCTGTTGCTCTCACTTGATCCTATTCTCTTAGTTAGGTCTTTGTGTCTCTTTAAGTGCGATGACCAAACTTGAGAAGCGTGTTGTTGATTTCGTCCTGATGTAAGATGTGAACAGTCTGCTGAATATTTACCTGTCCATGATACTTGAATGTTATTTCAGTATTTGGTGCTGGAGACAGTGTGCCATCTTTACTGTTCTCTCCTTGTGTGGGAATGTGGGCGTCAGACTGGGGACGATGTTGTCTGCCACACACACACACACACACACACACACACACACACACACACACACACACTGATTCCTGCAGCTTATTTCTTTGCTATGTTATCTACATACCGAGGCCTCCTCCTCCTCTCATCGCATCGTATCCTCACGTCCCATCGACTCTACTGCACAGTCATTCTGGTGTCAAGCATCATCCAGGTATCAGACCAACACTCGAGTTTGTCTAGGTCACCTCCTCTTGGTGGCTGATGCAGTCCTCTTCCTTCCTCCCTCACTCCCTCACTCTACGACCTCCTTGACGTTACCCACGGCCAATACTCAGGTAGGAGAGCAGTCCCTCTGGCCACTGAGTATATATACTTGGTTGGTCGTTGGTCATGGCTTTCTGCTATGCTGATCTTCCCTCCATGAACGCCTTGTCAACTTCATTGTCCTCACGCCTGTAATTCGTCATCACATTTAGGGAAAAATTGATTTCTCAGTATCAGGTCGCACCATGTGTGTATTCATCTTAGCGAGAAACCTGTGAAAGTTGATGGAGAGAATATAACATCTTGTAAAGAATAAGATTCATTTTCGGGGGGTTGTCACCTTCACCCATCACATTTTTTCTCTTGAATTTCGTATGTTATTATCCTCATTATCTTTAATCACACGTGGTTGCCGCTGTCATTTTCAAAATGGATCGCCTTGGCAAGTCGTCATTTCAAATCTTTTTCGGTTCGAAGAATGTCATTTTTTCTTTTTTTTTTTTGGTACATTCAGACGAACACGGATCATAGTGAAGAGTGAAGGGAAACTCCGTGTTTATTTATGCGCGGACTGGCGTTTGAGTGCTGTGTTGAACTTGTGTTGAGCGCTATGTTAAGGGAAAGGTTATACCTGAACTAGAGTGAAAGCCTGTCGGTGATAGGGATCTATCATAGGAAGCTGAGCCCCAGTTAGGCGCTATGTTAGGAAAAAAGTCATCTCGGTGACGTTGCTATGTTGATGCAGCCAGGCTAACCCAAAACGATTTCTATGTTAATAATACATGCGAGCCTAAGCGTCATCACACACTCTCCTCCCCCACCTCATTCCCCTTGGAAAGTCCTGCTGTTGGGGAAAACCTCCATTAGCTCCTGGCCTCTTGAGACGACTCCTTTGTCTAGAGTGGAATGATACGATAACTTTCTTCTTCTTCTTCTTCTTCTTCTTCTTCTTCTTCTTCTTCTTCTTCTTCTTTTTCTCCTTCCCCCCCTTCCCCTCCTGAGCATGCCCAAGGCTCGCTGAGACAACACGAACCACCTGCAACATCCTCTGCTCACACCACACCACAACTCCTCCATATGTATAAACCGGTGATTCAGCGAGTGTGTGGTGTGTTCGCTTATTCCATTCTTCTTTGACTTTCCTCTCTTTTTTTTTCATATATATATAAATATCGCTCTCATATATTTTTCCTTTTTTTTTTGTTAGGGTGATTCGAGCGTATTTTTCCGTCATTTGCGAGTGCGCAGGTCTGGCAGTGTAGTTTGTCTGTAGTTATAGTAGTTATTAAAGGAATTAGCCAAAATGCTGGTGGTGTTGGTCAACGTGCCACGCGCTGCTCACTTTGTGACCAAATCTTGGGACCATATTCTTAACACATCTTGGTATTATTGTCGAAAGGAAAAATGTATTATGGCTCGAAATAGTTTGGTTATAGTCTCTCTCTCTCTCTCTCTCTCTCTCTCTCTCTCTCTCTCTCTCTCTCTCTCTCTCTATCTATCTATCTATCTATCTATCTATCTATCTATCTATCTATCTATCTCTCGTCAGACTTCAGCGTAGTGATAAGGTTTTTTTTATATATCAACTCCTAGAGTGCGAGGGTACGACACCTGAGAATGAATGTACGAGTTTTGAGCACGACGGTACGACCCTTGGGTATGGTACTCTGGCCTTTGACAGGCCAAAGGCCAGACTGTCATACCCAAGGGTCATGCCATCGTGATCAAGGGTCGCACTTTCGTGCTGAAGGGTCGTACCGTCGTGTTCAAGGGTCGCACCGTCGTGTTCAAGGGTCGTACCATCATATTCAAGGGTCGTACCATCGTGCTCAAGGGTCGTACCATCGTAGTCAAGGGTTTTACCATCGTGCTCAAGGGTCGCACCGTCGTGCTCAAGGGTCGTACCTTTGTGTTCAAGGTTCGTACCTTCGTGTTCAAGGCTCGTCGTAAATAGCTTCTAAATGTTTCGAAGCAGCGAACCTTTCATCCAACCACCGTTCGAACATCACCGAACGGGAGTCGAACTCACATAATCATCACTTTAAACATCTTTTACGACATTTATAACAACAGCTACGCATCTACTCCAGTCCATTGTCACGTGATTATTGGAATGTATTCACAACTTCGCTGATCTCCTGCATTCAACAGAGTGGAGTTGAAACCTATTCAGCAGGGTGGAAAACTTCTAGAAACCCTCACTATGACTCTCATAACGTCTAGAAACCTTTAGATAATCGGAAAACTTATTCGAATCCTTAGACAACAGGGAGACTTCTAGAAACCTTCGCATAACAGAAATTCTAGAAACCCTCACATAACGGGAAATCGTGTGCAGAAACCCCCTCACATAACAGGAAGACTTCAGTAGAAACCATCGGACAAGAAACCTGCAGATGACTGGAAAACTTCTTGAAACCCACAGATGAGGCCAGAGTTAGTGCGACCTGCAGGCAAGCAGCCTGGGGAGAGAGGAGGGAGGGAGGCAGGCAGCCTGGGGGAGAGAGGTGAGGGAGGGAGGCAGGCAGCCTGGAGGGAGAGGTGAGGTAGGCGGGCAGGCTTCCTGGGGAGAGACGAGGGAGGTAGGCGGGCAGCCTGGGGGCAGAGGAGGGATGGAGGTAGGCGGGCAGCCTGGGGAGAGAGGAGGGAGGCAGGCAGGCAGCCTGGGGAGAGAGGAGGGAGGGAGGGAGGCAGGCTTCCTGGGGAGAGAGGAGGGAGGGAGGCAGGCGGGCAGCCTGGGGGAGAGAGGAGGGAGGGAGGGAGGCAGGCAGGCTTCCTGGGGAGAGAGGAGGGAGGGAGGCAGGCAGGCTTCCTGGGGGGAGAGGAGGGAGGGAGGCAGGCAGGCAGCCTAGGGAGAGAGGAGGGAGGGAGGGAGGCAGGCTTCCTGGGGGGAGAGGAGGGAGGGAGGGAGGGAGGGAGGCAGGCTTCCTGGGGGGAGAGGAGGGAGGCAGGCAACCAGCCCAGGCCGGAAGCATTCACCTGGAACTCTCCTAACGAGGAAATAATGCTAAACACCTTCACTAAATCGTAGTGAGTGTATGTGTGTGTGTGTGTGTGTGTGTGTGTGTGTGTGTGTGTGTGTATGTGTGTGTGTGCGTGTTTGTGTGTGTGTGTGTGTGTGTGTGTGTTTGTGTGTGTGTGTGTGTAATTTATATATTTAGCGAATTACAGAACAATAACTAGCCCGCTGAGCCTCTTTATCCAGCATTATCTCTTATTTATCATCATGACTCAGACAACGCCAATGAACGCTAAAAGAAAAAAAACGTGAAAAATCCCCCGACCATCGCGGTTGATACTAAACGATAAATTCTGAGACAGAAGACATTATCGTTCAGGGTATTATACTAGTGCGACGTAAATAACACAATATTTCCCATGAAATGTCTTTAAATCATCCTATCATCTCTCCGTTAGCTCAGGTCAACATTCTTATACATTCATTTTCTTCAAAGTATATATTTCCTTATCAGTTATACACGTTATCCATTATTCAATTTGTGATCATGTTCATTAATCATGACATGATGTACAAAAATGGGTTCTGGGGATGAAAAGGGAAAGTGAAAGAAATGAAAGCAACAAAAGATATTGAGGGGAAAGCACGGCCATTCTGCTTGTGGCCGCTGTTAAAAGGAGGTCGCTATGTAGAGTAAGTAGTTAAGTAGTGCCTTAATGGTGTGGCCGCTACGGAGAGGTTCGTCTTTACGGACTACGGTCGCTGTTGACGGGTGGTCGCTATAGCTACTTGGTCGTTATCGACGTGTGCCCGCTGTCAGCAGGTGATCGCTGTAGGCAAGGGGGTCACTGTAGTCATGTGGCCACTATGAACAGATGGTCGGTATACCTAGATGCACACCAAAGACCCCTGGTTTGCTGTGAGCAGGTGGCCGCTGTGAGCAGGTGGCCGCAATAAGCAGGTGGCCGCAATAAGCAGGTGGTCGCAATAAGCAGGTGGTCGCAATAAGCAGGTGGTCGCAATAAGCAGGTGGTCACTATGTGTGGATGTAACTACCTCAGGGCTGTACTTTCCCTCAGCAGGGTCCTGCTTCAGCCCCTCTGGCCCTTGCTGTAGCCACCCTTAACTTGTACATCCACCCTTGGGCCCTTATATTCTCCCTGGGGCTGCTTACATCCACTCTACTTTGAAGGCTCCAGTCACGGGCGAAAGTCCACATTATCGCCGGGCCTTAAATGAAATATAGAGAGGTTGATAAAAAGTGAAAAAGAAGAGACATGGAAAAGTATTTACGAATTTTGGAGGAAGTGAAAAACCTGTCTTTTGACATGTGATGCCAGGTCTTAGTTATTGGGAAAGGCATGAGAAAGTAGATAGTTCCAAAGCTTCGAGGTGTAAGGAAAGAAACAGTTATCAAAACGGCCCACCCTTGAGTTGCCGATGGCTACACAGTAATCATGTGTCGCAGCAGGTTGTTGAATGTTCCTTGGTTTACCTTGTGGTGTGGGCACACAAGCAGCCAGCTCTAGGGATCAAAAATCAAAGTAATACCTATGGAAGAGTGGGAAAGTGAACCAACATGGCGGCGTAGGGGAAGGGAATCAAGTTTGGAAGTTAGCCTGGGAGAGTTAAATCAGTCGGATCGCTTTCGACTCAACTCTATCAAGTAAAGTTGCAGAGCTAGAACCACCCTAGATGTGAGAACAGTACTCCATATCAGGACGGATCAATCCCTTGCATAAACGAAGCAACTGTTCGGAAGAAAAGATATTTCGCTATCTAAACAGGATTCCCAATTCCTTAGAGGTAGACTTATTAGCCTCATATCCGCCTTGCTACTCCTTACATCCTCTCTTATCCTCCTCATTCATCCTAGGAAGTAACAGCTAACATGATGCCCGACACATCTATCCTAGGACCCATATATATATAGTCTGTCTAGGGCCCTAGTGTGCACCCTAGAGTTACACACATCCACTCTAGGGCTACCAGATCTTCCCTGTAACACCCATATCAGCCCTAGAGCACCAGAAGCAACCTTGTGCCATCCACATCCACAGAGGGACACTTACATCCACCGTATATCCACCTGGGGCACGAGCAGCCTTCCGAAGGACCTTGACATCCACCCGAGATCCTGCCGTTCCCCCTGAACCTCCTAATCGCCTTTAGGAACCCCACATCTGTCTTCAGGCTTCCACGGCCACCTTGCGGCCCTAGTTTCCACGAACGGCACTAACGCACACTCTGCGACCCCTCATTGTCAGCCCTGGGGCTCCATATTCGACTTTGAAGTCCCCATCTTCAAGACCCTGTGATGCTACGCTTCTTTGCTGGGTTGTTACACCCGCCCTGGCCCTGACAACAGCCTTGGCCCTAACGCTCACCATAGGCCCTAACACTCGCCATAGCCCTAACAACAGCCCTGGCTCTAACAACAGCCCTGACCATAATAACAGCCTTGGCCGTAACAACAGCCTTGGCTCTAACAACAGCCCTGGCTCTAACAACAGCCCTGGCCCTGACTCCTGCTGCCTTATCTAATCCCTCACCAGCTGCGCAAAATAGCTGAAATTACGGTATTGTGTTAAGACGGGCAGTGGAGCCTGAAACTCGTGGGAAATTTCAGCAGCCAAGCAGTCTGCAACTCTCACACCCTTCCTCCCACCTTCTCCCCTCGTCCTACCCCCGACCTTCCCTTTTTCACCTTTCCCATTCCCTTTCTCCTGCTTACCATTCCACCTTCCCCGTGTCTACATTTCATCGAAGGTTACGTACATCTCTCTCTTCCCCAGTTCTTCACTTACATCGTATCATTCACTCCCTCCTCATTCTCATCTTTCTCCTTCTCCTCCTCCTCCTCCTCCTCCTCCTCCTCGTCTCCCTATATCGCCGCCTCCTCCTCCTCCTCCTCCTTCTGGCTGCAGCCACCCACCTCCCCTGTGGTGTTTTACTGCCTTTACCAGAGAGTTACGAGCAGTGAAGGAGGGGGCTCCTGGCGCGCTGAACACCTCACCGACGTTCAGAGAATAGCCAGCCAATGGGGCCGTTCTCTTGCAAGACTGCTCCTTAAAGTACGTTCCCATGGCTGTGCGTTCTGCTTGAGAACCACGTCTGGAGGGACAGGTCTTCTGAAATACCTCCCGGGAAACACGTCTTTAGAAACTCTCTTGAAACACCTACCGAGAGACGCGTCCTTGAGCAACAGAACAAGAAACACTGTCCCTGAGAAACATGTCTTCGTTACAGGAACACCTCACAATCCGTCATGGTCTTGAACAATGGGACATAAAGCTTACCGTGCCTTTACCATTGGTGAAACGAGTCGTTTCTTTGCTCTAGTTGCTGAAAGTTGCTCTAGTCTGAGAGAGAGAGAGAGAGAGAGAGAGAGAGAGAGAGAGAGAGAGAGAGAGAGAGAGAGAGAGAAGGAGAGAGAGAGAGTAATTGGCATTACCGAAACCCTGGAAGGTCGACCTCACCGATACCATAAGAATTCCCTCAATTGGCGAAGCAGACGTTTATGTGAGTACACCACGACCCCTGGCTGAGGTCGTGAGGGTCGTCGTGCGTGAGGGACGACTTAAAATACGTGGGAAAACGACCAGAAAGCAACCTCTTCCCTCCCTTAACGCTTGGGGAAGGTGGGGTGGTGGGGACGGAGGAAGAGCTCCCCCACCCCCTCCTTCATAATGGAGTAGCACTGGTCGACGCACCGCCGGAAGCAAGCCACGCAGCTGGTAAACACACACTGCAGCCGTTCCGTACCCGACATGTGTACTGGGCCAGAGGAAAGGAAAATAAATTCCTTGTACGAGTTCCCAAGTGCACTTTCGTGGAATGATCACATCGTCAGGAGACATACAATGGCGTCTAAGCTACGTCTCTTCCACGTATATCAAGAGACTGTTCTACGTCTTCTGCCTTATTCTTGTATCTTTCCCCAGACGATGTGATCATTTCACGAAAGTGCGCTTGGGACTTGGTTATCGGTAAATGCTGGATCACGCGCACCACTGTGAACTCTTGCAATATATATATATATATATATATATATATATATATATATATATATATATATATATATATATATATATATATATATTCTAGAGGATGTATTCCTTTCTGTCAGCCTCAATTCACTCATGTATGTCTAAACCATCTCAGCACATCCTCTTTAGCTATTTCATCCACGTTCGTTTGATGACCACACATCTCTCTTTCCTTTTTATCACGTACACGATCAAACCACCTCCACCACATATTGTTCTCAGCTATTTCATATCCAACACATGCACCTTCCTCCTCACAGTCTCATCCATAGGCCTTGCCTCGCATCCATACAATGGCGGTGGGACAACTATACCTTCAAACAATCATTTTCGCCTGCCAGATAACGACCACTCTTTCCATACATACCTCAGTGTTTCCGAAACTTTCACCCTCCCTCACCAACCATGTGACTCACTTCCGCTTTCATGGTTTCATTCGTTGCCACGCACACTCGCTGGTATCTAAACCACTTCACTTACTCTAAATTTTCTCCATTCAAACCCACACCCCATCTAACCGGCCCCTCCACTCTACTAATCCTAGAACCTTTGCTATTATTTACATTTACACTCATCTTCCTTTGTTCACATAGCCTCCCAAACTCAGCCACCAGTGCTGTATCATCAGCAACCAACGGCTGACTCACTTCCCAAGCCCTCTCATCCCCTACAGACTACAAACTCGCCCTTCATTCCAAGACCCTTGTATTTACCTCCCTCACCACCCCTCACCATAAACAAATTAAGCAGCCATGGTGCCGTCGCACACCCCTGCCACAGAGCGACCTCCACCTGGAACCACTCACTCTCTTCTCTTCCTACTCGTACACACGCCTCACATACTTGATTAAGAAAGCTTCTCACTGCTTCTAGCAGCTTTCCTCCCACACCATATATTCATTAAGACCGTCCACAAGGCTTCAGGCTTTCCATCACGCAATTACCTATTTGCGCTATTTGGGGAGGGAGTTTTACACTCGTAGGGCCACAACATTCTCAACTGTCACACCACTTCTTAGATATATATATATATATATATATATATATATATATATATATATATATATATATATATGATTCTGAATTATCCAGGTCTTGAGACCATTGTATTCCATCTTTTTTAACATCTAACATTCTTTTTTCCTCCATCCCCACCTTCACGCGGGACGCAGAATTTACAGAGGCATATTATTTCTCGCATTAACCGATGAGACAGGGTATCGACCAGGTGTCTTCATGTTCGTAATGAGGAAACTTAGACCGCTTGTCAATACCTTGCCTCACCTTCGTTTGCTAATTGGTCACTTACATGGTTACTGACTGTGGTAGGTGACGACGCTGGTGGATCTAATGATCCTGGGGCGAGGGATGGGGAGGAACCATGATCCTGGGGCGAGGGATGGGGAGGAACCATGATCCTGGGGCGAGGGATGGGGCGGAACCATGATCCTGGGGCGAGAGATGGGGAGAAACCATGATCCTGGGGCGAGGGATGGGGCGGAACCATGATCCTGGGGCGAGGGATGGGGAGAGCCATGATCCTGGGGCGAGGGATGGGGAGAAACCATGATCCTGGGGCGAGGGATGGGGAGGAACCATGATCCTGGGGCGAGGGATGGGGAGGAACCATGATCCTGGGGCGAGGGATGGGGAGAAACCATGATCCTGGGGCGAGGGATGAGGAGAAACCATGATCCTGGGGCGAGGGATGGGGAGGAACCATGATCCTAGGGCGAGGGATGGGGCGGAACCATGATCCTGGGGCGAGGGATGGGGAGTAACCATGATCCTGGGGCGAGGGATGGGGAGGAACCATGATCCAGGGATGGGGAGGAACCGTGATCCTGCTACTGAATGCAGCGCAGCCTTGATGGTGTAGTTGCCCTGTATCATGTGTCCTGGGGTAATATGGATCATCAGAAAATCCTATATGATATTTCTTCTCCCCTGACGAAGGCCACCAAAATGATTCTGAACTCAAACTTTCTCACGAATTTTTGCGTGACATATTCAGTCATTTCTCTCAGTTCTTGTTGTAGATTATAACTCAGTTATTATAACTTATTACAGTGGCTTGAGGTAACTAACACACACCCACCTCCCCTTCTGTATTATAACTCACTTATTATAACTTATTACAGTGGCTTGAGGTAACTAACACCCCCTCCTCCCCTTCTGTATTATAACTCACTTATTATAACTTATGACAGTGGCTTGAGGTAACTAACACCCCCACCTCCCCTTCTGTATTATAACTCAGTTATTATAACTTATTACAGTGGCTTGAGGTAACTAACACACACCCACCTCCCCTTCTGTATTATAACTCAGTTAGTATAACTTATTGAAGTGGCTTGAGGTAACTAACACACACCCACCTCCCCTTCTGTATATAACTCAGTTATAACTTATTACAGTGGCTTGAGGTAACTAACACACACCCACCTCCCCTTCTGTATTATAACTCAGTTATTATAACTTATTGACAGTGGCTTGAGGTAACTAACACACACCCACCTCCCCTTCTGTATTATAACTCAGTTATTATAACTTATGACAGTGGCTTGAGGTAACTAACACACCCCCACCTCCCCTTCTGTATTATACTGATCTTCAGAACCCTTGGCCAACTGTAACAGTTCAATGGAACGTATTACAGTGCAGTGAGAGGAAGGAAGAGGTTTTCTGCAATTACCTTTTTCTTCACCAACAATACAGGTAATTTAGAGGTAGTGTGAGGTAGACTTGAATACCCGAGTGAATACCATGTCGTAATGCAGGGAACGTAACATGGAGGTCGAACCTAAGTACGATAAGAACGGAACGTAAGTCAAAGGTGAACGTAATATAGAGGTGAACGTAATATAAAGGTGAACGTGCTATAGAGGTGAACGTATCATAAAGGTGAACGTGATATAAAGGTGAACGTGATATAAAGGTGAACGTGATATAAAGGTGAACGTAATATAAAGGTGAACGTAATATAAAGGTGAACGTGATATAAAGGTGAACGTAATATAAAGGTGAAAGTTATATAAAGGTGAACGTAATACAGTTGAATATAAAGTATAGATGAAGTAACTATAATATATAGACACTCGTTAAGTACAGGTGGGTACTCTTAACAGCACACCATTCATTTACATATGATTGAAAGTATTTTTTCTTTTTTTTTTTTCGACTTCTCTTTATATCAGGAGAGAATTCTCATAGTTACGTTGTGGTGATCGCGATCAACGTCTGTAGTTTGAACAGAAAGGTTCATCAGCTGAACTGGAGGCGGACCGTGTTCAAAATCATCAAGAACACGTTCAACATCTCGAGCGACATCATAACTTTTATTAGGAAATTGTTATATACACATATAAAAAATAAACTTTCTAGTTTTTTTTTTCTTTTTTTTTTACATTCGTGCGTGGAAACATTTCATGTGAATACACTTACAGTTCTTACGTGTTGCTGATTTCAAGAGCTATTTCACCACGTCCAACGCTGCTGGGTGGACACAAAGCTATTGGAATATCTTGTGAATTGGGAAAAACAAATTGTGTAATTTATTGTATGAAAATGTCCATACCCTTTACAATAAGTGATTTCAGTTTCTGGTATACATTTGTGGTCTGGTGTATATATAGAGAGCTTTCTCCATTTGTGTATTTGTAGCCTGGGCTATACATAGCGCTCTTCTCTTGTGTATTTGTAACCTGCTCTGTACATAGCTCTCTGCACTTCACTTGCAAGAAGATGTCTCACAGTAGACATGTTTGTTTCCCTCTATCCTCCTCTGTAAACTTGTCTTACGTCAACTCTCCACCAGTCAAGGCCATTTCCCCTCTGGTGATCTTCAGAGCTCCAGCCTGTGTTCAGCAGACTTCCGCTGGACAGCAGTTGGTAAACAAGAGATGTTCAGTCATTCGCTAAGGAGAAGGAAGCTTACATTCCCTACACACTGATACACCTTTATCTCAGGAGTTGCACCAGGGATATTATAAATGTCACATTTAGGGAACGCTGTCGATGGAACTTTTTAAACCCACTCCTAAAACCTGGACGATGGGATGTTGGGACCCACTCCTGGTGCCTTGACCGCGGGATTCAACCCACTGCTGGAACCTGGAAGACGGGATTCGAACCAACTCTTTGGACCTGGAAGACGGGACGCACCTGGAAGACGGGACGCACCTAACTGGAACTTGACAGACGGAACCCAGCCTGATGCTGGATCCTGGACGACGACATGCATCCTACCGCTGGAACCTGAAAGGCTGGATGCAACCCATTGCTGAAACCTGGAAGACGGGATGACGCTGGTGACTTTCCCATCCCATCCGCCGCTGGAGAGTGAAAGCAGATATATAAGACCCGGCTGAGGGTAGGGGAGGACCAGACGGCTGGGCTGAGTGAGGTTATCGCCAACGGCCGCTGCTGCCGCTGCTCCTCTTACGTGGTGGTCTTAGTGCCTACGTTCCTCAGAAGGAGAGTCGCAGCCAAACAAAAGTCAGAAGGCTCACCATCGGCTGGTCTTATAGCTGGCTTGTCTGCGAGCCACAGAACCAGCAGGAGTTCTTGTTTGTTACCTGGTTTGAAGAGCCTCATATAGGAACGACAAGTGTCTCGGACACCCCACTCTGTCTCTTGTGGCGGCCTGGAAAGCGAAGTTTCCTGTTGCTCGCTCAAAGAAGTTATCCATCGCAGGAAATGTACAGATTACGGACGCACACACTTCCCGCCACAGAGTAGATCCTTCTACAAGCAACCAGTATGAGGGAAATTTGTCTTGTAGTCCTGGTAAGCATCCTACTGTGTCTCCTCTCCTCTTAGTGTCTGTGTTGCACCTTCCTCCTCTCCTCTCCCTCCCTCACCATCCCTTGTGTACACCACCTCCAGTTTTGTGCTCGACTGCCAAAAAGGGATATATTTACCCTCCGCCATCATACGGTTCTCGATACTCGCTATCAGGTGGAGAATTGGTACAGAAATCGTTCAGCTTTTGTGCACTTTTTTTTTTACCCCCCCCTCGCAACAAATGTTAGTGTGTTCACTGTAAATGTTCGCCTCGTGCCACTACAGGGTTGCCAAACGTTTAAAAAAAAACAAAAACACACAAAAAAAAGCAAAAACCTTTGAACGGATTTACAGCTCAACTTTTTTTTATTTTATTTTAACGGCAATACTGTTGCTGTAACTTCCATTCTAGTCGGTGATAATTTCCCAGACTTACGTAACCGTACATTTTAATTTCTTTGTGACTTTAAAACGGAAATCCAGTTCAGTTATTCTCGAGGTGCTGGTGGACTTTAACGTTCGCATGAGCAGGTACGGACGAACCTATGGTTCATATGTCAAACAACCCAATCGTCTTTTTTTTTGACGACCTGTAATAAAGTCCAATGGTGCCACAGTGGACATGAATATATAGTCTCATCTCATGAATGTGGTGGGCGGGGGCGGCGCGGGGGTGGGCGGGGGCGGCGCGGGGCGGGGGTAGGTGGGCGGTTCAGGGACGTGGGCGAGTGTGATACGTCATTAGATTCACCGTCAGTAATTGCTGCGTCCTTAACGACACGTTCCGTCATCTAGGTGGTTCCGCCGCTCCCAGGCTGTCCCATTCAACCCATCAGACACAATGGGCGAACCCGAGCTTCACATGGGAGATGCGGCGGTGGCGGGAAGGAAGGAGTGAAAGCGCCAGCGAGCAACACAAGCACAGCTCAAGCCAGGGCTTCCTTGACAGCTCTGAGCCTTCAAGCAAGACACTGTCGGGTGGATCGTGCTGCTGGTGTCCTGCCTTCATTAATGAGAGGGAGTGAAAAAAAAAAAGGGGGGAAATCCTTCGACGACCCGACACCAGATGATCTTCACTTCGTTAGGACGCGGCTGACAGCAGCAACTACTACACCAGCAGCTGACAGCCTCTGGCTGCTTTAGGAAAGTAGACTTCACGTTCAGACAGTCAATCATGCAGACACCTGCTCCTCCTCCTCCTCCTCCTCCTCCTCAACAACAAAATGATTACATTTTTTTTTCTTTCGTTCTTACATCGGGACGCAAATTTGTTTGCCGTCTTCTCACATCAGAGCCGAATGGATTACCGAAGTGTCGTCAAGACGGATCGGAACTCCGGTGTTCCTTGCGGCATGACGATCAGTTCTCCAGCAGGTAACTCACACGACAGGTCGTTGCCTACAGTCGTCGTGCCACAAGGCCTGACGAGGTGATGACTCCACGAAGTCAGATCGCCAACTTAGACTCGTTTTCCGGGCGTTGTTTTCACGTTTGGAAAGCGTCGTGAGTGAAAAAGATGCTGAACTCGAGCTATTGATCAAGAATTGTTCTATATATCGAGTAAACATTATGTCTGGACATCCCATTGTGGCCACGATGGCCTGACCTTTAACCCAGACCATGCCAGACAAGGCAAGGCCAGACTCTGTCCCTGGCCCTGGTCAGAGAATCGTGCTCAAGGGTCGTACCGTCGTGCTCAAGGGTCGTACCGTCTTGCTCAAAGGCCGCATCATTGTCCTCAAGGGTCGAACCGTCGTCCCCAAGGGCCGTGCCGTCGTCCCCAAGGGCCGTGCCGTCGTCCCCAAGGGCCGTGTCGTCGTGCTGAAAGCTGCAGGGTATAACTACGCCGCAGTCCTGGCCAAAGAGTGAAATTCGAAAGCAGTTGTTGTTCTTGTTTACGTGACAGCTAGAGACAGAGACGCCAGGTGTCACGTCTGACACATAACACCTGCTGCTGCTGTTGGGAGTATCATGATCGTCCTCATCAAAAAGTATGTACTAACAATCCCAAAACTTTCACAACTTTCTTGATTTGAGAAGAAAGAGTTCACTCTGACCAACCAGACGGTTGACCTGCAAGACTTGGAGAAGGAAAACGTAAATCATTTTCTAATTACTCTTAAAGAAAATGGGTCCAATGTCTTATCGCTTCAAGGACGTATGTCTTAGGCGTACATAGGACACACCATCATGAACCTTTGTCACCCTGTATTGTGAGGAAGGAAGAAGACATGTCATCATCAAGGCAAAATACCGTCGGAGAAAAGATTGCCAACGTTGTCTCCAGCGTCGGGGGCGACGACAAACGTTTCGTCTGACAAGTTTTGTGCCAAGAGGAAAGTGAAACGTTTGTTATTGTGTCAGGGTGGGTGACGTGTCCATCTCTGGGGACTCCTGAGTTTTGTTGCTCTCACGATGAATACAGGAGAAGGATTTTAGAGAGAGAGAGAGAGAGAGAGAGAGAGAGAAGAGAGAGAGAGAGAGAGAGAGAGAGAGAGAGAGAGAGAGAGAGAGGATAAATAATGGACAGATAGAGACATAAAGTCACATATACGATCATTCGGGCCGACAGATAGATAGACAAGCAGACGAGCATATATACACTCAGCCGAAGGAGACAAGTAAATAGACAGCTGCCAGACAGGCATGTAGTTAGCTAGACACATAGAGCGAGACAGATAGCCGCCCCAGACAGACAGACAGATGGAGAAGCAGATAAGGAAGTGACCACAAGGATGCAGAGCAACTAGCAGACAGACCTAAGAAGAGAGAAAGTGTGTGGAGTGTTATTATTAATGATGTTATTCACTGGTGTAGTCACGGCGTGGGTCCGCTGCACCTGGGGCCCTCCACACCCCACCAGACTCCCGACTCCCCAACACCCAGACCACGACTCCCCACACCCACCAGACCCGACCGACCACCCCCACACCCCACACACGACCTCCCACACCCCACAGACCACACTCCCACAACCGCCACGACCCCACACCCCACCAGACTCCCGACCTCCCCACACCCCACCAGACACACGACCTCCCCACACCCCACCAGACACACGACCTCCTACATCTGAACCCCACACCCCACCAGACTCCAGACCTCCCCAAACCCCACCAGACACACGACCTCCCCACACCCCACCAGACACACGACCTCCCCACACCCCACCAGACACACGACCTCCCCACACCCCACCAGACACACGACCTCCCCACACCCCACCAGACACACGACCTCCCCACACCCCACTAGACAAAAGACCTCCCCACACCCCACTAGACAAAAGACCTCCCCACACCCCACTAGACAAAAGACCTCCCCACACCCCACTAGACAAAAGACCTCCCCACACCCCACCAGACACACGACCTCCCCACACCCCACCAGACACACGACCTCCCCACACCCCACCAGACACACGACCTCCCCACACCCCACCAGACACACGACCTCCCCACACCCCACCAGACACACGACCTCCCCACACCCCACCAGACACACGACCTCCCCACACCCCACTAGACAAAAGACCTCCCCACACCCCACTAGACAAAAGACCTCCCCACACCCCACTAGACAAAAGACCTCCCCACACCCCACCAGACACACGACCTCCCCACACCCCACCAGACACACGACCTCCCCACACCCCACCAGACACACGACCTCCCCACACCCCACCAGACACACGACCTCCCCACACCCCACCAGACACACGACCTCCCCACACCCCACCAGACACACGACCTCCCCACACCCCACCAGACGCACGACCTCCCCACACCCCACCAGACACACGACCTCCCCACACCCCACCAGACACACGACCTCCCCACACCCCACCAGACACACGACCTCCCCACACCCCACCAGACACACGACCTCCCCACACCCCACCAGACACACGACCTCCCCACACCCCACCAGACACACGACCTCCCCACACCCCACCAGACACACGACCTCCCCACACCCCACTAGACAAAAGACCTCCCCACACCCCACTAGACAAAAGACCTCCCCACACCCCACTAGACAAAAGACCTCCCCACACCCCACCAGACACACGACCTCCCCACACCCCACTAGACAAAAGACCTCCCCACACCCCACTAGACAAAAGACCTCCCCACACCCCACTAGACAAAAGACCTCCCCACACCCCACTAGACAAAAGACCTCCCCACACCCCACCAGACACACGACCTCCCCACACCCCACTAGACAAAAGACCTCCCCACACCCCACTAGACAAAAGACCTCCCCACACCCCACCAGACACACGACCTCCCCACACCCCACCAGACACACGACCTCCCCACACCCCACCAGACACACGACCTCCCCACACCCCACCAGACACACGACCTCCCCACACCCCACCAGACACACGACCTCCCCACACCCCACCAGACACACGACCTCCCCACACCCCACCAGACACACGACCTCCCCACACCCCACCAGACACACGACCTCCCCACACCCCACTAGACAAAAGACCTCCCCACACCCCACTAGACAAAAGACCTCCCCACACCCCACTAGACAAAAGACCTCCCCACACCCCACCAGACACACGCGTCTCTCTCTCTCTCTCTCTCTCTCTCTCTCTCTCTCTCTCTCTCTCTCTCTCTCTCTCTCTCTCTCTCTCTCTAGCTGCAAGGACAAACGGTCTTACGAAACAAGCGAGGTATTCGCGGGCGAGTCCCCACGCTCCACGTTATCTCTCTATGCCCATACGTCTGGGAGGCAAGCGGCAGGAGGAGGTGGAGGTGGAGGTGGAGGAGATGGTGCAGAAGGAGGAGGAGGAGGAGGGAGGAGCTGCTGGTGGTGGTTCTGTGTAGTGGGAATGATGGTGTTTGTGAGAGATGACTCTGCATTGACTGATGATTACCTCAATGAGAGCGCCTCTCATATATTCTGAGCAGGTGTTGGAGGTGGAGATGGTTCTCACCAAACTGGCTCTAGTGGTTCACAACCCACCGACCGCTTCAACCACACCCCGCGTTTTCTAACGCTTGTTTATCGTTTTCTTAAAGAGGAAAACAAAAAGTAGAAGAAATTACGTGACGTGTATCTCTGGTGGATTAAAAAAAAAAGAAAGTAACTTTTACTTTCGTAATTTCATTTTATATTCGACATTATTTTTCCCAGACTTTTTTTCCCCGTTTTCTTTTTTCCTCTTGATCATGTTAACATGTTTCGTGAGACAGGCAGAGAGATAGACAGACAGACAGATAGACAGAGAGACAGATAGACAGACATAATATACTCACATCTGTAGTAAATCATTCAGTGAGTATGTCTACACATACCGATAATAATGATCTATTTAGGAAAAAACATTCGACGTCCTTTATCTAACGTTGGGTAAGTCTTCTGTGCATCACGAGTATCGTACGCCACGCTCTTACCCGGGGTAGGAAGGTCCGGCCATCGTACCCGGGCTTCGCCCCGGAGGGGGCAACGTACCCTCGTCAGCTCGGGGAAACCTCTCTCTCTAGGTCTCTGGAGTAACCTCCTCCTCCTCCCCTCTCTCTCTCTCTCTCTCTCTCTCTCTCTCTCTCTCTCTCTCTCTCTCTCTCTCTCTCTCTAATGCCAGGTGTGTGACGCAGCAGACGACGAGAGAGTCATCAGAGGCAGACGGCGGCGCGTGAGAGGTATGCTTTAGCTAGGTCTCGCCTACGTGCTGTGTCATTGTTCGCAACCCTCGCTCATTTCTGCCATTCCGCTCCGCGTTTTTCCCTCAGTAGAAACATCACTCACGCTCTGCATCAACCCGGACGGTATACTCCGTCACTCTCGTGTTATATATATATATATATATATATATATATATATATATATATATATATATATATATATATATATATATATATATATATATATATACATATATATATATAACGTGTTATACATATATATATATATATATATATATATATATATATATATATATATATATATATATATATATATATATATAACGTGTTATATATATATATATATATATATATATATATATATATATATATATATAACGTGTTATATATATATATATATATATATATATATATATATATATATATATATATATATATATATTGCGTGAAGTCACAGTGGTGCGCGTGATCTAGTATATTCCATATGATCACGAGGAAAATGAAACACGACAAGTTCCCAAGTGCACTTTCGTGTAATGATCACATCGTCAGGGGAGAGATACAAGAATGAGATAGAAGACGTAGAACAGTCAGTTGATATACAGGGTAGAGACGTAGCTAAGATGTCAATGGTAAACAAGCGTTATCGGGCGGTGGTGTTCGGGTTGGCAGTGTTCGGGTTGGGCAGTGTTCGGGTTGGGTAGTGTTCGGGTTGGAGGTGTTCGGGGTCTGTCAGAAGCATCCATTAAAGGGTATCCTTGAGATATTATGTAACATTAAGATATAATATAACGCCAAGACTGGGGTTTCTGTCTCTTTTGAATAGAGAACATTATCCCAAGTCCCTCGCTTGCTGCTGTACGGCTTCACCAAACACGTAACATATAAACCCAAAATGGTAATATTTTGTCTGCAGTGAGGAGGAGTAGTAGTAGGAGTGAGTACAAGGAGTAAATACTAGTATTCAGTAACGACTGTAACTCCTTGTTGTAATCATGAGCACAAAATACACGCAGTAAGTACGTGTACTACGTGCTCGGTGGACAATAAAGTCAATTACGATTGTGGAGTAACAATGGCAGGTAGTTATGACTGAAGCCATTTATTTAATGACGGTCGTTTGACACTGTGATGGTCATTAGGTATAGCAGGGATTTCCGTACTTTTCATACTTCACCAAATTGGGTAGTTAGCAAATTATTCAGTGTGTAAGTTATGTGCCAAATTACTTACTGCTTGCGTTAGTAATGTTATGTTGTTGGATGAGTTCTTCGAACATGATGTTCAGGTCTCCTTCTGTAGAATGGAACCTAATGTTTTTGTTCAGTTTCTTTCTAGTTTCATTCTTGTTTTCCTACTTTTCTCTCTCTCTCTCCCCTTAATCATCTCTCTAACCCAACACACCTTTGGCCTGATCCATGGAGGTCAGAGCAAAGGCCAAAGGCGAGGACGTAGCGACGATGTGTCTGTAGAGAGAGACGAAGATAATGTTTGTCGAGGGGAAAAGAGATCTCAGGTCTGCCAGAATGATGACGAGTGATAATACAGAGGGAGAGGGAGGTACTGTACTACATTCTCTCGCCACTATTGACATTTCTCGTCGCTACTTTAATATTACACCAAATTTTTTATCACTTCTATCCCTTGTGTGTGTGTGTGTGTGTGTGTGTGTGTGTGTGTGTGTGTCCCTGGCGTAAGGTGCGTACGCTCGAGGGCAGAGCAAGAAATCACAGTGTGATCAGAGAGGGAATATGATAGCCTCCTCTTCCTCAAAGATGTCTGAAGTAATTATGGAAAAGCGACGTCATCATGACACACACACACACACACACACACACACACGTTACGTGCGTCACTGATATAAGATTCCAAGAGAGTCTTCTGTGGGTTTCAAGTCTTTCTTAGTGTGTGGGTTTGAGGTAAATTAGTTCTCTGGAGATGGTCTCAGTAGCTCTCCTGATATGCCCAGTGGAATCTCCTTACACACCTACGTAGGAAGGGAAGGAGGGACCTCAGTGCTCAGCGAGGCGTTGGAGACGCTTGGGCACCTGAGCCTTAAGCCTTAGGGATCATGCTCAGGCCTGTGTTCTGGTCCTTCAAGGCCTCCTAGGTCACCATACTCAAGGGTCGTACCGTCGTGATCAAGGGTCGTGCCGTCGTGCTCAAGGGTCGTACCGTCGTGCTCAAGGGTGTGAGTTTAAACACACAACACCTCCTCAGCTGACCATAATCAGCCCCACGACCCTCCCAAACCCCAGCCTAAAACGTCCCACGGTACGGCAACTCCCAGTCCGGCCAGGTGGGGGTGGAGGCCCCCCCCCCTCCCGGGAAGGCCTCAGTGGTCTTGGTAGCGGAGAAAACTCGGGCGATTGTCTTGCTAAATGAGGAGGAAAATGAACATGTATGAGACGGGAATGAAGGTGTGAGGGATTTTGGTCGTGTGTGTGTGTGTGTGTGTGTGTGTGTGTGTGTGTGTGTGTGTGAAAGAGAAAGTGTGATCATCATGTGTGTGTTATGGCGGAAGTTTTACAATATTGTCTCTTTTCTTAATTGGATACACAAATATGTGATAGTGTGTATGTATATATGTTTTGGTGTAAGTGTTTGTGTATTTGTGTGTGTCTTCACCTGAATACGTGTATCAATATGTGTTTTTTAAGATGATTGTATGTAATTTCCTGTTTGTAATGACCTATTTGTTCTGTACTTAAAAAGTGCGTGTGTGTGTGTGTGTGTGTGTGTGTGTGTGTGTGTACACGGTCTGCAGCACCTGACTGTGCTGCCATCTGTGGGTTTGTCGGTACCTCATTACGTGTGCTTTGAGAAGCCACGAACAACCTTGTGAACCACGGACATCAGAACAGATGAGAGTAGGCGACTTTCACCCACCCCCCTCCACAACTACTGACGGTGAGGTCGTAAGAATACGCCTGAGGACGAGGCCGTCGTATGACAAGGTCGTCCGTCCCCCTCCACGTCAGGCATAAACCCGACGAAGCTTACGAGGGAGGACGCCTCTAAGGTACTTCCTCCCCTTACGTCAGGTTCAGATCTCAAAACACCCGACACGTCTGTCGGCGGCTAAGCTAAACACTCCCTCTCCATACATCCGTAACTCCATGTCTGACGGAGCCTTCCCTGTGCAGAGGCGTTTCTCGGACCCAGCCAGTGTCATCATCTCTCCTTGTTATTCCGGGCAAACGCTCCTGCAGGAGGGTATCCCCGGTCGTCTGGAGTCATTTAGGGCGTCAGCACGCAAGACTTGACGTGCCTCGAGTCCACAACGGATCCACCAGGAACGTCAGAGATGATGATGTTGTGATGTGTTGCGCCACGTACCTCCTGCCTCTCATGACGGAAGCGGGAGGGGAGCTGGAGGGAATTCGTCCCCTCCTGTATCATCACTTTCTAGAAGCAAGAACTAGGGTAGAAGCCAAGGGAGGATTAGTTTTGCCCCTTCGTAGACTTAGTCGCCTGTTCCTGACATTGCCACGCATATATATATATATATATATATATATATATATATATATATATATATATATATATATATAACCAGCATGAAACTTATTTGATACACTATGTCTACAAATTAATCACACAGTTTAATTATCTTGAGTTAATAGCTTCCGTGCGCATCTTGATCGTCACATTTTTCCTGTTGTTGTATCGATGTAATTACCAAAGTGCTAAATGACTGACAGCAACAGCCCCAGGAGTAGGGGATTGGGGAGGATGGTTCCCCTAGAGGTTGGGGACTTGAGGGAGAGTGGTTCCTCCCCTAGCAGGAGGGAGGAGGAGCGCTGCAGCTGCCACGTAAGCGTGTGGGGAAGGGAAGAGGCAGGAAGGAATTGGATGGACGCTCACACAAGGGGAAGACTCAAAGGAAAAGACGAGGGAAAGAGAGAAAGGATAAAGTACTGGAACGAAGGGTAGAAAGAGGAAGGGATGGTCTAAAGAAGAAATTGATGTGTAGAGAGATAAGAGAAAGGGAGAGGAGGGAGTGAATGGCAGGAAGTTTTCTCTCTCTCTCTCTCTCTCTCTCTCTCTCTCTCTCTCTCTCTCTCTCTCTCTGAGGCCGAAGAGAAAGGAAGGAAGACGCGTTAGGTGGAGCGAGAGCAACAGAAAGGAACACCATCTCTGATAAGACCTCGCTTTGAATAACAGTTCACCTCGCATGGTTGCCTCCCGTCGCATGCTTAAGGGAAGTGCGCGCCCTTGGTGTCACGCAGTAACAAAAGAAAATGAACAACCCCCGCGAGAGCGCCTGGGATGGATGTGTACACGGTGGAAAGTTCGTGATAAGGGTGTTGATAATTCCCACCTGAGGTTACAGCACCTCCTCCAGGATTGCAGCTGTCGAGGCGCCTGGCTCTTCCTTTCACTCACACTTGGGGTGGAAACAAAGTCACGCAAGTCACCCCCTTAGTTTTCCCTCTCTTCGTCGTGGGGGGAAATATGTGTTGAACTGTTTGATGTACAGTCGCGAGGAACATTTGAATCAATTACCTTTCAGATCCAAATGTGAATGATATGACTTTATGATAAGGAAGGAATGAAGCAGTGTAAGAGGAATACTCTCTCTCTCTCTCTCTCTCTCTCTCTCTCTCTCTCTCTCTCTCTCTCTCTCTCTCTCTCTCTCTCTCTCTCTCTCTCTCTCTCAAACGGGTGACATAATATCTCTCTAAAACCCCACCCACCTTCCCCTCCCATCTCAGTCTTCGTCACAGTTCCTTCCATTTGCATTTCAAACGGACTTAAATATTCCCTGATGGCCCGTACAGGCGAGCTGAGTGGGGGAGCCTGAGAGGCAATTTGTATCTGAGAAGGATCTTAACAACATCTTTTGTTTTCTGTTGCCTCCTTTATTTCCCGGGTCTGCATGACAAGCAGGACACAGCTGTGTCTCACCTCATGTTGGTCATAGTGACGGTACACAGATGTGTCCCACCTCATGTTGGTCATAGTGACGGTACACAGATGTGTTCCACCTCATGTTGGTCATAGTGACGGTACACAGATGTGTTCCACCTCATGTTGGTCATAGTGACGGTACACAGATGTGTTCCACCTCATGTTGGTCATAGTGATGGTACACAGATGTGTCCCACCTCATGTTGGTCATAGTGACGGTACACAGATGGGTTCCACCTCATGTTGGTCATAGTGACGGTACACAGATATGTCCCACCTCATGTTGGTCATAGTGACGGTACACAGATATGTCCCACCTCATGTTGGTCATAGTGACGGTACACAGATGTGTCCCACCTCATGTTGGTCATAGTGACGGTACACAGATGTGTCCCACCTCATGTTGGTCATAGTGATGGTACACAGATATGTCCCACCTCATGTTGGTCATAGTGACGGTACACAGATGTGTTCCACCTCATGTTGGTCATAGTGACGGTACACAGATGTGTCCCACCTCATGTTGGTCATAGTGATGGTACACAGATATGTCCCACCTCATGTTGGTCATAGTGATGGTACACAGATATGTCCCACCTCATGTTGGTCATAGTGACGGTACACAGATGTGTCCCACCTCATGTTGGTCATAGTGATGGTACACAGATGGGTTATAGTTTTGACTGAGTTGATGTCATTTTTGTTCTTAATCATTTGAACATGACGGTACGACCCTTGAGTGCGACGGTGCGACCCTTGAGTACGACGGTGCGACCCTTGAGTATGACGTTACGACCGTTGATCACGACGGGACGACCCTTGATCACGACGGTACAATCCCTGGGTATGATGGTGTGAGCAAGAGTCGTACCATCGTGGCCACAAAGGCTTGTATTATCTCTCCTCCCTATATACTCGAGCCTCTGTTTTGCTTGTAGGTCTACGTTCCTTCCTCACACTGTTATCCTCACAATGCCTCAGCCTCTCCTTGACCTTCCTCTCACCCGCTCACTCTACTTTCTCCTCTCACTGTTCGCATGTTATCATAACCGTCCGCTAATGTCACTCACCCATGCTGTAATTTTTCTCTTTCTTATCCGTCCTTTTCAGTCATATTTTTCACCTTATTCCTCCGCCATTCCTGGTATTCTGTCCTTCCCTCTACCCTACACTTCCGTCTCCTCCTCTTTGTATGTCCTGTACTCCCTCGTCTCTCATTCTCCCTATGTCTCACCTCCCCTGCCCTGCCCTGCCCTCCCCTGCCCTCCCCTGCTCTACCCTGCCCTCCCCCGCTCTGTCCTGCCCTGCCTTCCCCTGCCCTGCCCTCCCGTGCCCCGCCCTCCACATGCTGACACGATCCTCTGGCGCAGGTGGCGGCGGTGGGTTTGGTTGGCCCAGCGGCCAGCGGTCTCGAGCTTCTGACAGTGGAAGAATCGAAGCAGGAGGCCCCGAAGGTTGAGGAGAAGCAGCAGCAGCAGCAGCAGCTCTTCGCCGATGACTTGGAAGCTGACGAGAGCAAGATCGAGAAGAGGAAAGGTGAGTGGTATAGTCATGAGTATCTGTGTTGATCCATCCTTCTTCCTCCTCCTCAATCCAGTAATGTTGTGTATGGCTGTGTGAGGTGACCCCCTGCTGCTTCTCATAACAGGTCTCCCTCTCTCTCCCTCTCCCTCCTCGCCAGCTGACCAGGGCAACATCCCGCCACCCCCTCTGTACCAGCTGTCTGGGCAGGCAACGCTCCCCGTGCAGCCACTGCCCCTTCAGGTGTCGCCCAGCCATGCCTCCCAGAAGCCAGTGCCTGCTTCCCTCACCTTCAAGGGCAGTTACGTCGTCCCTCCGCAGGATCTCTCCCTGCCCAGCAACACCTACGCCTCGCCGGCGGCTCTCACCATCAGCCCCGACAGCATCATCAACTTCGGGGCGGAGGACGCGTTGCAGTCACCGTCAGGGAGTTACTCACCGACCTCCCTCAGCCAGCCCTCGCAGGAGTCACCCCGTCCAGCAGTCACCGTGACCTACGACGGTCCGGGTTTGGACTCCCTCTTTGGTATACTCGACGCCGACTACAATGGACGTGACGCTCCTGCAGGAGGAACGTCTTCCTTTGATAACAACGCCATCGGTCAAGGTTACAATGTCCCGCATAGCACTGCTCACGCTGGAGGTACTCCTTCTGCCCCGAGTCAGTCGTATGATCCTCTCTTCACAGCGCCAGACCGGCCTGATGATGTCCTTTGCACGTCCACGCAGTCGTACCAGGCCTCTGCCACACCCGACACCTCCCATGGTGGAGCCCCAGGCAGTGGAGCAGGATACGGAGGTGGAGGTTCTGTAGGGGGTGGAGTAGGTTTAGGGGTGTTTGGAGGTGGAGGAGGTGGATATGGAACTGGTAGTTCTGGAGGTGGTGGTGGTGGAGGATACAGTGGTGGTAATTCTGGAGGTGGTGGTGGAGGAGGAGGATACAGTGGCGGTAGTTCTGGAGGTGGTGGTGGAGGAGGAGGATACAGTGGCGGTAGTTCTGGAGGTGGTGGTGGTGGAGGAGGATACAGTGGCGATAGTTCTGGAGGTGGTGGTGGTGGTGGTGGAGGAGGATACAGTGTTGGTAGTTCTGGAGGTGGTGGTGGAGGAGGAGGATACAGTGGTGGTAGTTCTGGAGGTGGTGGTGGAGGAGGAGGCTACAGTGGCGGTAATTCTGGAGGTGGTGGTGGAGGAGGATACAGTGGTGGTAATTCTGGAGGTGGTGGTGGAGGAGGAGGATACAGTGGCGGTAGTTCTGGAGGTGGTGGTGGTGGAGGAGGATACAGTGTTGGTAGTTCTGGAGGTGGTGGTGGAGGAGGAGGATACAGTGGCGGTAGTTCTGGAGGAGGTGGTGGTGGAGGAGGATACAGTGGCGGTAGTTCTGGAGGTGGTGGTGGAGGAGGAGGATACAGTGGTGGTAATTCTGGAGGTGGTGGTGGTGGAGCAGGATACAGTGGCGGTAGTTCTGGAGGTGGTGGTGGAGGAGGAGGATACAGTGGCGGTAGTTCTGGAGGTGGTGGTGGAGGAGGAGGAGAAGGATACGGTGGCGGTAGTTCTGGAGGTGGTGGTGGAGGAGGAGGAGGAGGATACAGTGGCGGTAGTTTTGGAGGAGGAGGATACAGCGGCGGTAGTTCTGGAGGTGGTGGTGGAGGAGGAGGAGGATACAGTGGCGGTAGTTCTGGGAGTGGTGGAGGAGGAGGAGGATACAGTGGCGGTAGTTCTGGAAGTGGTGGTGGAGGAGGAGGATACAGTGGCGGTAGTTCTGTAGGTGGTGGTGGAGGAGGAGGATACAGTGGCGGTAGTTCTGGGAGTGGTGGAGGAGGAGGAGGATACAGTGGCGGTAGTTCTGGAGGTGGTGGTGGTGGAGGAGGAGGATACAGTGGCGGTAGTTCTGGAGGTGGTGGTGGTGGAGGAGGATACAGTGGCGGTAGTTCTGGAGGTGGTGGGTGGAGGAGGAACAGTGGTAGTTCTGGAGGGGAGTGGGGAGAGGATCAGTGCGGTGTTCTGGGGTGTGGTGGGAGGAGGATACATGGGTAGTCTGGAGTGGTGGTGGTGGGGAGGATACAGTGGCGGTAGTTCTGGAGGTGGTAGTGGGAGGAGGATACAGTGGCGGTAGTTCTGGAGGTGGTGGTGGGAGGAGGAGGATACAGTGGCGGTAGTTCTGGAGGTGGTGGTGGGAGGAGGATACAGTGGCGGTAGTTCTGGAGGGGGTGGAGGAGGAGATACAGTGCGGTAGTTCTGGAGGTGGTGGTGGGGAGGAGGATACAGTGGCGGTAGTTCTGGGAGGTGGTGGTGGAGGAGGATACAGTGGCGTAGTTCTGGAGGTGGTGGTGGAGGAGGAGGATACAGTGGCGGTAGTTTCTGGAGGTGGTGGTGGTGGGAGGAGGATACAGTGGCGGTAGTTCTGGAGGTGTGGTAGTTCGGTGGTGGTGGTGGTGGAGGAGGATACAGTGTTGGTAGTTCTGGAGGTGGTGGTGGAGGAGGAGGATACAGTGGCGGCAGTTCTGGAGGTGGTGGTGGTGGAGGAGGAGGATACAGTGGCGGTAGTTCTGGAGGTGGTGGTGGAGGAGGAGGATACAGTGGCGGTAGTTCTGGAGGTGGTGGTGGTGGTGGAGGAGGATACAGTGGTGGTAATTCTGGAGGTGGTGGTGGTGGAGGATGCAGTGGCGGTAGTTCTGGAGGTGGTGGTGGAGGAGGAGGATACAATGGCGGTAGTTCTGGAGGTGGTGGTGGTGGAGGAGGATACAGTGGCGGTAGTTCTGGAGGTGGTAGTGGTGGAGGAGGATACAGTGGCGGTAGTTCTGGAGGTGGTGGTGGAGGAGGAGGAGGATACAGTGGCGGTAGTTCTGGAGGTGGTGGTGGTGGAGGAGGATACAGTGGCGGTAGTTCTGGAGGAGGAAGTGGAGGAGGAGGATACAGTGGCGGTAGTTCTGGAGGTGGTGGTGGTGGAGGAGGATACAGTGGCGGTAGTTCTGGAGGAGGAAGTGGAGGAGGATACAGTGGCGGTAGTTCTGGAGGTGGTGGTGGAGGAGGAGGAGGATACAGTGGCGGTAGTTCTGGAGGTGGTGGTGGTGGAGGAGGATACAGTGGCGGTAGTTCTGGAGGAGGAAGTGGAGGAGGAGGATACAGTGGCGGTAGTTCTGGAGGTGGTGGTGGTGGAGGAGGATACAGTGTTGGTAGTTCTGGAGGTGGTGGTGGAGGAGGATACAGTGGCGGTAGTTCTGGAGGTGGTGGTGGAGGAGGAGGAGGATACAGTGGCGGTAGTTCTGGAGGTGGTGGTGGTGGAGGAGGATACAGTGGCGGTAGTTCTGGAGGTGGTGGTGGAGGAGGATACAGTGGCGGTAGTTCTGGAGGTGGTGGTGGTGGAGGAGGAGGATACAGTGGCGGTAGTTCTGGAGGTGGTGGTGGTGGAGGAGGATACAGTGGCGGTAGTTCTGGAGGAGGAAGTGGAGGAGGATACAGTGGCGGTAGTTCTGGAGGTGGTGGTGGTGGAGGAGGATACAGTGGCGGTAGTTCTGGAGGTGGTGGTGGTGGAGGAGGATACAGTGGCGGTAGTTCTGGAGGTGGTGGTGGTGGAGGAGGATACAGTGGCGGTAGTTCTGGAGGACGAAGTGGAGGAGGAGGATACAGTGGCGGTAGTTCTGGAGGTGGAGGAGAAGGAGGAGGATACAGTGGCGGTAGTTCTGGAGGTGGTGGAGGAGGAGGAGGATACAGTGGTGGTAGTTCTGGAGGTGGTGGTGGAGGAGGAGGATACAGTGGCGGTAGTTCTGGAGGTGGTGGTGGAGAAGGAGGATACAGTGGCGGTAGTTCTGGAGGTGGTGGTGGTGGTGGAGGAGGATACAGTGGCGGTAGTTCTGGTGGAGGTGGTGGTGGAGGAGGAGGATACAGTGGCGGTAGTTCTGGAGGAGGAAGTGGAGGAGGAGGATACAGTGGCGGTAGTTCTGGAGGGGGTGGTGGAGGAGGAGGATACAGTGGCGGTAGTTCTGGAGGTGGTGGTGGTGGTGGAGGAGGATACAGTATTGGTAGTTCTGGAGGTGGTGGTGGAGGAGGATACAGTGGCGGTAGTTCTGGAGGTGGTGGTGGAGGAGGAGGATACAGTGTTGGTAGTTCTGGAGGTGGTGGTGGAGGAGGATACAGTGGCGGTAGTTCTGGAGGTGGTGGTGGTGGAGGAGGATACAGTGGCGGTAGTTCTGGAGGTGGTGGTGGAGGAGGAGGATACAGTGGCGGTAGTTCTGGTGGTGGTGGTGGTGGAGGAGGAGGATACAGTGGTGGTAGTTCTGGAGGTGGTGGAGGAGGGGGAGGATACATTGGTGGTAGTTCTGGAGGTGGTGGTGGAGGAGGAGGAGGAGGATACAGTGGCGGTAGTTCTGGAGGAGGAGGAGGCGGAGGAGGAGGATACAGTGGCGGTAGTTCTGGAGGTGAAGGAGGAGGCGGAGGAGTAGGATACAGTGGCGGTAGTTCTGGAGGAGGAGGTGGAGGAGGAGGATACAGTGGCGGCAGTTCTGGAGGTGGTGGAGGAGGAGGAGGATACAGTGGCGGTAGTTCTGGAGGTGGAGGAGGAGGCGGAGGAGGAGGATACAGTGGCGGTAGTTCTGGAGGAGGAGGTGGAGGAGGAGGATACAGTGGCGGCAGTTCTGGAGGTGGTGGTGGTGGAGGAGGAGGATACAGTGGCGGTAGTTCTGTAGTTGGTGGAGGAGGAGGAGGATACAGTGGCGGTAGTCCATACGGCGCTCCTAACCCTCCCGGTTCTTCCTACAACATAGCTTCACCTCCTGGTACATCTTACGGTGCGGCACCCAGTACCTCCTCTGGTGTACCGGCGGCACCCAGTACCTCCTATGGCGCACCGGCGGCACCTAGTACCTCCTATGGCGCACCGGCGGCACCCAGTACCTCCTATGGCGCACCGGCGGCACCTAGTACCTCCTATGGCGCACCGGCGGCACCTAGTACTTCCTATGGCGCACCGGCGGCACCTAGTACTTCCTATGGCGCACCGGCGGCACCTAGTACTTCCTATGGCGCACCGGCGGCACCCAGTACCTCCTATGGTGTACCGGCGGCTCCTAGTACCTCCTATGGTGTACCCTCTGCCTCCACTGGAGGTAGTGGATCCTCCACCTCCAGTTTTGGCGTCTTCCACTTGGATGGTGGATTCGACGGTGGAGATGAGGGTGGAGGTGGAGATTATGGAGGAGGCGGTCTTGAAAGCCATGGTTTTGGTGGTGGTGGAGGGGGAGGTGGATACGGTGGAGGTGAGGGAGGTGGATACGGTGGAGGTGGGGGAGGTGGTGGTGGGGGAGGTGGATACGGTGGCGGTGGGGGAGGTGGTGGTGTTGGAGGTGGGAGCAGCGGTTACATCAGTATAAGTTCCACTGGATATAGTGGTGGAGGAAGCGGTGGAGGGGTGAGTGGTGGCTATGGTGGTGGAGGGATGAGTGGTGGTCATGGTGGTGGAGGGATGAGTGGTGGTCATGGTGGTGGCGGGATGAGTGGTGGCTATGGTGGTGGAGGGATGAGTGGTGGTTATGGTGGTGGAGTGAGTGGTGGAGGAATGGGTGGTGGATATGGTGGTGGAGGAATGGGTGGTGGTTATGGTGGTGGCAACTCTGGAGGACATAATGGTGGTGGAGTCTATGGCGCTGGTGGTAGCCATGGTGGTGGTAGTGGAGGAGGCTACGGTGGTGGAGTTTACGGTGGTGGTAGTGGTGGTGGAGGTTACGGTGGTGGGGGTGGTGGTGGAGGCTACGGTGGTGGTAGTGGTGGTGGAGGCTACGGAGCAATACTAGTGAGGCCCCACCGACCAAAACCCCGTCCTAGACCACTGAAAAGGATATTCGATAAGTTTAGAGGCATCTTTAATTTCAAAGGTTGATTTCTGAAGTTCAGGACAAGTTTTGGGGCATCTTTAAATTGAAAGGTTGACTTCCAAGGTTTACCACAAGTTTAGGGGCATCTTAAAACCCTAGGGATGACTTCTGATGTTCATATCAAGTTTTGGGGCATCTTTAAATTTAAGTTGACTTATGAGGTTTAAGGGATATCTTAAAACCTGAGGGTTGACTTCTGAGGTTTATCGCAAGTTTAAGGGCATCCTTAAACTTAGAGGTTGACTTCTGCGGTGTGTCTCAGCTGTAGGTGACATTTCTAAGAGTCAACCTCAAAAACCAATCACAAATCGTCTTTGTTTCTTGTTTTTGATGACTCGTCTTCCACTAGAATGTTACCACCTTCTCCAGGAAGCAGTGTATCAAGGAGTTCTAATACTTGTAAATAATATTGTTATCTGTTATGGATTTTCTTGTATTTTTTCTAAATAAAATGTTGGATACGACTTCACATGTAGTTTTGGAATGATCCCAAGGGACGCTGGCTTTCTTCAAGGTTGTATTATGGACGTCCAGTGGAGGGAGGGCCCATAGATCAGTGTGGTAAAAGTAGGTCACTAGGTGTTCCCGGACTCTCCCCGCCTGGCAATGTGGCTAAATACCGCAAAGGGGAAAATTATCTTCCTCGTCAGAGGATAGAAAGGAGTATAGAACAGCGTCGTCAAAGGCCTTTACTGCTTCAGAAGAGTCCACCGTACCAAGCTCCTGCTTGTAGAAGTCATTATATCCAACGGTTGTACCATCAAGTATCAAGATCCAGCTCGAGATGGAACATGATGACGAACATACCTAACCTTCTGGTGGACATGACTCAAGTTATTGCTCAGAGTATTTATCTCATTCTCAATGTGTTACACGAGGATGGCCCCCATTTTCCATGAACTCTTAGATTAGGAAAACTGGCATGTTAAAGCTAACTTAAAGGAATGATAATAGAACTACTACATTCATGCCTTCATCTCGTTAGCAGTGGTGTTGTTATTCTTCGTCATGTAATGAAATGCGTCTCAGACACAACTGTGAGGTAGGGTATGATCATGACACCGTGATTGTATGTGGTTAATGTATGTGAACTGTGGACATTGTTCATAACCAGCAACACGACACCACGGATATTAATGTTCATGTTGTGTTCTGGTTTCTAGGTGTATGAATCATCATGTCAATTGATGGAATAAATGTCAAAATGTCATTGAAAATATATTTTATTCTTGATGTGTTTGACATGTATGTTAACGATTCTGTCTTACATTTAGTGCGCTCAGTTCTCAATAATTTTATCAAAAATGTCAGAACGGTTGACACACGACCAGAAGTATATATATTTCAGGTGTAACAGAAATCATTCCCAGTAAGACAATTAAAGTCTAACAGCATACATGACACAGCTCTCAATATGAACGTGTCAACATCTGCCAAGCTAGGCTTCAATACTGAAGCAAAAGGATTTACAATAATGGCCCATGCGTTAGCTAGGCTATCTCTTGTTTTTAATTAAAGCAGGAGGTGGATTTGGTTCCATGCGCATTATACGACACCGACTGGTAAGAAAAAGAAATGAAAAACCCGTGATCGGAATATTAGATTGTATCTTAACCAAACTTAAAACATTTAAGGATGAAAATCCCGAGCGCGTTTTACCGGACCTCCATAAGGTATATAAAGCAAGGGGTTGAACTGTACAGACCTGTGTATTTTCTCATGAATATCGTAAATATTTAGTCTGTGTACATAAAAAAAAAAGAAAATCTCCCTCTTACAAATAGAGACATAGTGGACTATTTGATCATTCAGGATTCCAATATCATTCCATCGAACCATTACTGACGAGAGCGAAAATTTGGAACGGGGCTTTTCCCGTGTGTGATGACAATGCTTTCCTGGCTTCCCGGAAGTCGGACAAACACATAGCAAATTGCAAACACAGGCCTTTGAATGCGTCCATGGGCGTCCCTTATAAATACTGCACTCACAGAGTCCAGCAGGTAAATGAAAGGGTTTGAAAACATAAATCCTGGATATATCTGACACTGTCCTCCATCAGTATTACCAATGTGATACTGATTTAGGGTATGAGCACTTCCAGCCTCCCCCTCACACACACACACACTCATTGATATCAAAACACTATGTTAATTCGCCTGTTTCTCGTTTTCGGCTTATCTGAAAAACTTCATATTTGGATGTGATGGACACAACGAGTGTATGTGTGTGTGTGTGTGTGTGTGATGTCATTAGGCTTTTTTCCCTGTTGTACTGATTGCTTACTGCCAGATCAAGACCTGAGGTATTAGACCGTATGTGATGGTTGTGCGCAATTCGTGATTTAGCTCTCATATAAACGTATAGTTTACCGTCTGGTTTTAAAGATATACGTCCAACAGGAGCGAGGGCTAGAATAACGACAATGTTACTCCATTCCTTTCCGTAAAGTGTTGCTGGTCATACGTCAGTCCAAGGTTAGTTTAAAGTAACGTTCATATCAGCCGACGTGCGTTTGTTTTCGCATATTCCTTTAGTTGTTGCCCACCAATGTACATGGTGGCAGGTGTGAACCTTCTACAAACTGGTGTCCGCTACTTGCCAGACGTCACCAGCCATGTAGAAAATGTGGGTTCATGCTAACGTAACTGTTTCATTATTAAATCCTACTTAACTCTCTGGTGCTTGATAGACTTTGTGGCATCAGTGATAGCATGCATGATAAGAATTGCTGAGTCTGTTTATGTGTTAGTGTACTGTTACTGAATGGTCTTTTATGTTTTTCGTCTGTTGCTCCAGTGGAACCCTCCAAAAACAGACTACGCCAGTACGGGTGTGCAGATTTTTCTTTTATGATCAAGAAATAAACTAAAGAATGAATATAATTCAATAACTGAAAAAAGGAAGCAAGAATGACTCCGTAATTTTTATCATACGTCTCGAAAATTTACGTGAATCAGAGCGAAACCTTTTTATTTTTCGAAATGGCTAGTTGCCAAGAATTTCCAGATTAATGTTGCCATATTTCCGCATTCTTAACGATAACCTCTAAATACAGACTTTCTATTTAACCATATTCTAGATTATCCCCTAGATTATTCATGCAGTCTGAACGAAAGAGAAAATTTAAAGTTCGAATGGAACATAACTCCGGTTTAAAGGCTATTAAATTACTTTAGACAATCATGTAGTTTTTCTTTTTTTTTCCTCACACAAGAAACACATAGACCCCGTGAACACCCACACGAAGGAGGAGGAACAGGAAGGGCTTCAGTGTATACCTTATGCTACACGAACTAGAATACTTATGTAGAATTCTCAAGCCCAAACTAGCCTATGTTTAACTAGGTATGGACTAGTTTACCCTGTTCCTCAACCGTCTCGATCCAGATTCGCTCCAGCTGAACCCAACGGAGGACCAGTTCATCAGAGTTAGTTTTTCGTGAACTGTTTCTGGAAAAAAAATTCCTTACATACTAGCTCCTAGCCTTAGCTTCCTGTTGTTATATTTGAGAAAATAGTGCTGGCAGTGTCCGGATTTAGGAACTTGACGTGGAACAAACTATTAACCGGCGCGTACAGTAATCCTCTTATCGCTCAGCTGAATAATGATACAAGGGAGGTGTTTAATGGAGTGGTGCGCTGTCCTCGAGCCAAGATACTCAGGCATAAGCATTTATGAATCTCTTCCTTTAATGTACGAGTTTAGTGGAGTTCCTTATATCTTGACCAGTTTTCTGATCGTATAGTCTTTGTTGTGAATCATATGGTTCATCACATGTTTCATTCAGATATGAAATGCACTGGGCATATTTTTTTGATGAATACAGAAATTCGTCTCCGTTCTTGCACTTAACTTTATCAAATCCTGCAATATAGAAAATACATCTGAAAGAACAAATTTACTGACAATGGCACATGAACACAAGGAACTAAATTGTTTTTTTCTTATGACTAAGATCAATTTTCCTGCGGTGTGTGGAGGCTCGTCTCGAAGAGGAAGGTGCTTCAAAGTAGTCGACGTTCAGACATTTCAAAGCTTCGAATGTCTCCTTTTTTTTCTCTCTCTCCTACTTCTTCAAAGCTTCGAATAGGTTTGGGTTCATAGATTTTCGAAGCATTTGCGAGTCGTGTCGTTAAGAAGAGAGACGAAGCGACACTTCAGTGTTGTCGGCTCCCGAGCGGATGTGTTGTTGTTGTGTGTGTGTGTGTCATGTAACTCTTGTGTTGTAGCTAGACAGACGAAGGAGCAGACGGTCTTCGTGAAATACGCTACGCTGTACACTCGTCTACAAACTTAGACAAAAACGAATCATGGTGTGATCCTAATTCATACCGTGAAGAGTCCTTCACTGACATATCGGTATTCTAATGTTTGACTCCTGGAATCTGAACTGAAGGACTTTCAGCTATCGAGACTAGGAAGAAATACTGGTGGGGCGTTAACACGGACGTCACCAGAAGAGAAGAATACTTGTGTACAGCAGATACAGTCTGGAAGTTTAAAGTGAGTAGAGTTCATGTAGTTAGTCACGGGTATATATATATATATATATCCCTAGGGATAGGGGAGAAAGAATACTTCCCACGTAATCCCTGCGTGTCGTAGAAGGCGACTAAAAGGGAAGGGAGCGGGGGGCTGGAAATCCTCCCCTCTCGTTTTTTTTTTTTTTTTTTTTACCCAAAAGAAGGAACAGAGAAGGGGGCCAGGTGAGGATATTCCCTCAAAGGCCCAGTCCTCTGTTCTTAACGCTACCTCGCTATCGCGGGAAATGGCGAATGGTATGAGATATATATACGTACCTTATTTTTACAGATACTACTTATAATACGCTAGTGACATTATTTACTGTTGTATTTACGTACGTTCATTATCATATAACTTTAGGTGATAGCAACCTCACCCAGCAGTCTAGGCTTACATGAATATACCAGAAGTAACGTGGTAGGTGGCTGGGGCTCCATGCCATCATGACTGTGGGCAGGCAAGGGTGGCCCCAGGCGTTGTGTTACAATTTGGGCTGATGTCACGACTTTGAAATCATAGATGTCGATTATCATACATCGAGAAATGATAGTTGACGGCTACTACGTGAAGTTAAGTAAGTTTATCATAGGTATTTTGGGGGAAGTAAAAGCCTAGTTTAGCTTTGCTTGGTTAAGGAGAATGCCTAGTGTTGATCGTTTGAGCCGATGATCTGCACTGAAGGGAAATGTAGCTAACAGGACGCGTAAAACGAAGCCTATTGACATGACCACAGTTGGTTTAGAGGGTACGCGATCCCATTGAAAGAGTATTTGCTCCTACCAAGTGGTGCTCAAGCCATATATAAATATATTCTTCGTCAGGAAAGTGTTTAAATTAGTTCAAAGTAATCTATAACCGTAGTATAAACCTTATTTAAATAGGGTTCATGAAGAATTATAATGGAATGATCCCGTTGAGATTTGACTTAGCAGATAAGAACATACATAACTTGACTGAATATCTATGAATGCATGACATTCATAAGTTCGGGGATGTATGTTACCACGTCTGGCCTGATATTCAGTCATGGGTTACGTTAGCCAAGGGTTGGATAAAAGGGGTTTGATTAGGGTTGGTTTACAAGTTTATCTGTTGATTTAGCTACCAGAGTCCTCCGTGCTTCAAAGCACTTTCCCCACATCTGTTTAGCTTTAACATTACAAACGCACTTCGGAAAGCGATTCGTATGTAAAAGCCAGCTGGTAATAAAGATATTATGGACAAAAGGGACAAAAAAAAAAATAGGCTTTGATATCCTTTATCAGTATTCTGAAATGTTTGTCTACAAATATGTGGTAAGTGTAGTAGTAAATGGGGCAGGAGGACTTGGCATTGATGTTATCAGGTACGCGGTTAATTTCAGATTACTGAAATGCACTGGCGGCGGCCAGCCAAGGTGACCTAATTAATGTTCTCTCGGTGGTCAATAGTGATTCGTGAGTTTCCCCGCCCGCGAGTTGCCAGACGCATCGAGAAAGTGAGTGACTTGACGTCACTTCCGTCGGATACGTCGGCTTCCCTGCCTGAGTAACCTTGTTAACTCGCTCGTTATCCCTTTCAGACAATGAGTATCTTCCTCCCTCACCTTATGACTGGGAGTTGACGACATACGAACGCAGGAGGTTTTTGTCCATTTCTCACACCGTTTTGTTCTCTCTCTCTGCTTATTACATGCCGCCTACCCACCAGCTCGCTGTCGTACCTCATCTGTATGAAAGCTAATTTTCGTACGTGTTACTGAAACATTTAATATTCTGTCCTCTTATGAGGTTCCAGGTATGCCAGACCGGTACTGGCTCCTCTGCTGATCCAAACAACTGTGCGTGCCTTCAAAACCAGTGCTGCAGAAGAGATTGGTAAACTCTGCCAGAGAGAGATTAAACAAAGTGGGCTTTGAAAAAGATCCTATATTAACGCTTATCAGCTGAGCGGTTCTAGAACAAGCACTGTAAGAAATATATATTTTCAGGCTTTTGGTGGCATTTGTTATATATATATATATATATATATATATATATATATATATATATATATATATATATATATATACATATATATATTCGTTTGTGTTTTTACCTATTTTAATTCTTTCATGACAGCGGGTTATTCCACCTTTCAAATGGCCTTGTCACTGGCTTTTGAATGATATATGATCTACATGTGATATAAGATAGTCATATATTACGTTCATGTTCTTATCTGAATTCGTAGAATCCTGTTTAGTGTTGTTCATAATTTATTTTTCCTACATTCCCCGTTGTTTTGTGTTGTGGGGGGGTTGTGCAGCGAGAGTATAGAACCTTCAGCTGTGTTTGTTTATCATGGTTTTGATCATAATATTGATGTATGATATTGTAGTTTTGATCATAATATTGATGTATGATATTGTAGTTTTGATCATAATATTGATGTATGATATTGTAGTTTAGATCATAATATTGATGTATGATATTGTAGTTTTGATCATAATACTGATGTATGATATTGTAGTTTTGATCATAATACTGATGTATGATATCGCTGTGTCCCCAATGTGTACCTTTATATGGATTAAGGGTAAATATTGTACCGATTTCTCTTTTCGTTATTACATTTTGTAAATACGTAATATATATAAGTTCACGTTAAGGACAATTAAGACGATAAGATTATACTTAAGTGTTTAATGAGTGTTATGAAATCCATAGATCATCTCATTATTTCATGCCTAAAACTAACATATATACACACACATATGTAGATATCACATAATGCCATCCAACAGTAGGGATTCGAACCTCGCACCATTTGTGGGATGGCCGGGTACGCTGACCGATTGGCTCTGCCGCCCATAATGAAGGAAACGACCATTCGATTGCAAATTATCGAATTCCCTTCGTCTCACGTCCAGGAGCAATGGGGTCTAAAGCAATCGGATCCCGTCAGGCTCACGTTAACCGGTAGTCAGCAGTGGTCAGCGTACCCACCCATCACGCCAATGGTACGGGGTTCGAATCCTTACACCCGTTGATAGGTATTACGTGTTCTGTGAAAGTGCGCGTCCATGTACACTATATATATACATATATAATCAGCACTTGTTAACCAATAGATCGAACAACATGCATAGTTACATTCACATTGACCGTGTTCAATGTGAGAATGTCTTTAGTTATGATTATCTGCGTGGCTGAAGATTCCACCCCCACCCAACACACACACACACACACACACACACACACACGTTTTTCAAGGCTTGGGTAAGTAGTTAGGTTAGATGGGTGGGGAGAGGGTGTAAGGTTACGTAGCCTAATCTAACTTAACCTGACTTTCAATAATCCTAACCTGACCTAGCCTAGGAAAACGTGAAGGGGGGAGGAGGGGGAAACGTGAATCCTCAGCAGGCGATCCGACGCATCTCAACACTTGAAGGTATTCAAGATTTCTCGTGTGGTGTTGAGAACATGGCTTGAGGGTGCAGGAACCCCTGGATAAGGGGTCCTGGGGTTATTATACCCCCAGAACCCCTTTCGCAAGGGAGTTTTTGGATTATATATTAATGATAATGATGATAGTGATGATAATAACAATGATGACAATAATAATGATAATGATGATAGTAATAATAGTAATAATTATAACTAATAATAGTAATTGATAATAACGAAACTACGGGAGTGGGTGTAGAGTGGAGTGATTATAAAGGAAAGCTTTACTTACATATGCAGTTGAGGTTTGTGATGTGTGGAAAGTAGATGTAGGGGGTGTGAGTGGTGGGGTGAGGTAGCTGCTGAAACTGCTCGTGAAAGAGAAAAGAAGAGGTATATGGGCGCTGTGGACAGAGAGGGAATGCGAGTGATTGGGAGACGACAAGAGCAAGGTGAGGTAGCAGGAGGTCAAGAGGAAGGTGCGGGTGACTAGACTAACAACAGTTACATAGACGCGTGGTGTCTCCGTCAGTGAGACAGAACGCCTTCACCACCATACCTGTGAGAACACTAACCAGCCACGTAAAAATCTCCCACATTTATTGAGACAATACCACCTTCCCTCCTCCCCACGTAGTAGTGCTACCTCGTCAACAAGTGTACGTGATACTGTATTACTCAGGTGCCACCAGTCGTTTTCTCTGGGCTGTATAGTAGTATTTCTTGGTATTGTCGTAATTGTAAAATGTTGTGAACATAAGGGAGAAATAGACTTATGGGAAATTTAAGTAACGTGATTCTGAATTTTGATGCAATCATTCGAAGCGGCAGGTATCACACGAAACTGGACTCGAACCTTCTCTGTTCTAGTCATGTATATCATCTCATCTTCCCTCTCATTGTCACTGTGAAATCAACCGCGTGTCTCATTCACAGACTTCAGTGTCCACTCTTTGTCCCCCAGATACAAATCCCTGGTTCTCTTCTCTCATGCGATCTTTTGTCTTGCTCTAAACCCCTGCTCAGACTTATCCTACCTCCAGGCTATCACTCTTCCCTTTCTTACCCAATATAATCTCTTTACACAATATGTTGCTCCTTCACTACCATTTTCCCTCCCTCTTTCCGTCTATATAGATTTTAACTTTAGGGTGTTGCTGGTGTGCTGTCCTCCAGCGGGTGGACCTCGTCATAGACCATCAGATCCTGTTGTTATCTGTCTTTACTATGGAATCCTCCTTTGCTACCATCACCTCGGGATCTTTCTCTCGTCTCCTCTCTTATAATCATCAGCTGGTGATCTATATTCATTTCTCTCTTTGTCCCTTATTCTTCTGTCTTGCTTTTTCCACCTCTCCCTCACTTCTCCTGTCTCCATTAACCCTCTTCCCCAGCCGCTTCCTTCCGCTCGTCCATTATCATCCTTTTTTTCCCCCAGCTCCTCCTTTCATCTTACCTGGCGCCGTGCCGCGAGGTGAGGGAGGGGCTCCTTAGCCTTGGCTGGTGAGGAAGACGTTATCTTGACCCCGGGGTCATCCCTGTAGGGGCAACCTCCTGCGGCTGAGCGATATTGTCTCGTTTAGTTTCAGTAGAGAGATTATATTCAGTATTACCTGTATATTAAAACATATCAGTTAAACAACACCTTGAGTACGACGGTGCGACCTTTGAGCACGACGGTATGACCCTTGAGCACGACGGTATGACCCTTGAGCACGACAGTACGACCCTTAAGCACGACGGTACGACCCTTGAGCACGACGGTACGACCCTTGAGCACGACAGTAAGACCCTGAGAACAACACTACGACCTCTTAGGTATTACGAACCTGATCTCGAAGGGTCAGAAACCAGGCGGTCATACCCCCATGATTCATATCGTCGGGGTCAAGGGTCGTACCGTCGCTCTGAAAGGTCGTACCGTCATTCTGAAAGGTCGTAGCGTCTAGGTTAACCTGGGAAAATCCAAATAGACGTGTAATCAGAGACACGCTCCCGCATGACTCCCTCTCCCTTGAGGCGAACAGTTCACTAAACCCATTAAACAGAAACTCAAAAGGCAATCAGTAAGTAGGATCATTATCTTGGGACCATCTGGCGTGTGATCGAGTCCCAAGTTGTCATGGATCATCTTGGAGTTAGGTTGTGGAGGGAGGAGGAGGAGGAGGAAGGGTGTTGCAGATCACTGTGGCGGCATCGAGCAGTTGGAGGGAGGGAGGAGGAGGAGGAAGACGTGCAGCTTTGTGGTCGATTTCACGGGTTTATTACCTCTCATTGGCTCTCTCATCTCCAGGCTCCCAGGGTCTTCCTCTTCCTCCTATCTCTCGTATGTGTGAGGAACTGCCTTCACTTTCAGAATTACTTTCGTTTTCTAACAAGACTTTAGTCGTAGCAAAGTTCTTTTAGCTTTAGTATTAATTTCGTTTTCTTTTTTGACGTCCACATTGTGGGCTATGAGGCTGTCAGTTTATTCTCTTCTGATTCAACACTTTTATCGGGTGGTCTCCCTCTATTTCTTCGTCTTCTCTCAGTCTCTTAATCTTTACTCATTCAATTCTCTGAGCCTCGTCTCTCTCTCTCTCTCTCTCTCTCTCTCTCTCTCTCTCTCTCTCTCTCTCTCTCTCTCTCTCTCTCAGCATGACATATTCGTGTGTAAAGTTCTCATAAGTATCTTTCAAGATTCTTTTTTTTTTTATGTTTTTGTATCATCTGAGTTGCTGATAGTGGAGCAGGGAGTATAGACAATTTGTGATGTGATGAGTTTTTGATTATATTAATGAGCGAGTCGATTAGTATTCATCAGTATGTATGACAGTAAAGTGTGGAGGTAAGACTACACTCTCTCTCTCTCTCTCTCTCTCTCTCTCTCTCTCTCTCTCTCTCTCTCTCTCTCTCTCTCTCTCTCTCTCTCTACCGTCCATCACCCCAGCTCGCCTTCAGCACCGAAGTCTTCAAAACAAATTCATTTGTTAACCTTCTGACTTTGTGGAAACATTGGAGGAGGAAGCTTGTCAATTAGTGTCGGATGGTACCCTGGGGGTGGAACAATGTTGGATGGTACCCTGGGGGTGGAACAATGTTGGATGGTACCCTGGGGGTGGAACAATGTTGGATGGTACCCTGGGGGTGGAACAATGTTGGATGGTACCCTGGGGGTGGAACAATGTTGGATGGTACCCTGAGGGTAGAACAATGTTGGATGGTACCCTGAGGGTAGAACAATGTTGGATGGTACCCTGGGGGTGGAACAATGTTGGATGGTACCCTGGGGGTGGAACAATGTTGGATGGTACCCTGGGGGTGGAACAATGTTGGATGGTACCCTGGGGGTGGAACAATGTTGGATGGTACCCTGGGGGTGGAACAATGTTGGATGGTACCCTAGGGGTGGAACAATGTTGGATGGTACCCTGAGGGTAGAACAATGTTGGATGGTACCCTGGGGGTGGAACAATGTTGGATGGTACCCTGGGGGTGGAACAATGTTGGATGGTACCCTAGGGGGTGGAACAATGTTGGATGGTACCCTGAGGGTAGAACAATGTTGGATGGTACCCTGGGGGTGGAACAATGTTGGATGGTACCCTGGGGGTGGAACAATGTTGGATGGTACCCTGAGGGTAGAACAATGTTGGATGGTACCCTGGGGGTGGAACAATGTTGGATGGTACCCTGGGGGTGGAACAATGTTGGATGGTACCCTGGGGGTGGAACAATGTTGGATGGTACCCTGAGGGTAGAACAATGTTGGATGGTACCCTGAGGGTAGAACAATGTTGGATGGTACCCTGGGGGTGGAACAATGTTGGATGGTACCCTGGGGGTGGAACAATGTTGGATGGTACCCTGGGGGTGGAACAATGTTGGATGGTACCCTGGGGGTGGAACAATGTTGGATGGTACCCTGGGGGTGGAACAATGTTGGATGGTACCCTGGGGGTGGAACAATGTTGGATGGTACCCTGGGGGTGGAACAATGTTGGATGGTACCCTGGGAGTAGAACAATGTTGGATGGTACCCTGGGGGTGGAACAATGTTGGATGGTACCCTGGGGGTGGAACAATGTTGGATGGTACCCTGGGGGTGGAACAATGTTGGATGGTACCCTGGGGGTGGAACAATGTTGGATGGTACCCTGGGGGTGGAACAATGTTGGATGGTACCCTGGGGGTGGAACAATGTTGGATGGTACCCTTGGAGTAGAATAATGTTGGATGGTACCCTGGGGGTGGAACAATGTTGGATGGTACCCTGGGGGTGGAACAATGTTGGATGGTACCCTGAGCGCGGAACAATGTTGGATGGTACCCTGGGGGCGGAACAATGTTGGATGGTACCCTTGGAGTGGAACAATGTTGGATGGTACCCTGGGGTGGAACAATGTTGGATGGTACCCTTGGAGTGGAACAATGTTGGATGGTACCCTGGGGGTGGAACAATGTTGGATGGTACCCTGAGGGCGGAACAATGTTGGATGGTACCCTGGGGGTGGAACAATGTTGGATGGTACCCTGGGGGTGGAACAATGTTGGATGGTACCCTTGGAGTAGAATAATGTTGGATGGTACCCTGGGGGTGGAACAATGTTGGATGGTACCCTTGGAGTAGAATAATGTTGGATGGTACCCTGGGGGTGGAACAATGTTGGATGGTACCCTGGGGGCGGAACAATGTTGGATGGTACCCTGGGGGTGGAACAATGTTGGATGGTACCCTTGGAGTAGAATAATGTTGGATGGTCCCCTGGGGGTGGAACAATGTTGGATGGTACCCTTGGAGTAGAATAATGTTGGATGGTACCCTGGGGGTGGAACAATGTTGGATGGTACCCTGGGGGTGGAACAATGTTGGATGGTACCCTTCATGGAATGTCTTCCACCTAATGGAAGACTTGGTTGCAGCAGATCTCCCGCCAACTTACGAGTTCCTCACCTGCCACACGCCTCCTCCTCCCCCGTGGCGCGCGGTCAGTCGCCTGCCACGGGTGACGCGGGCCTTTGTTCGCTCCACTGACCTGGACAAAGCCACTCTGGGAAGTCGAGGGGAGAGGAGGGGAGGGAACGGGTTGAGGGGTGGGGAGGGTACGGAGATGAGGGCCTTGGGAGGAAGGGAGGGGGGGGGTTTAGAGATGTATGGAGTGAAAAGTTGAATGACAGTGAAAGATGGGAAGGAGATTGGGGGGGGGGGGGTGGCGTGGGGGATGTTGTGGGGCGTAGGTGGGCAAGAGAGGGGGAGGGGGGGGGGGGTGAGAGGTAAAGGGAGAGCAGGGGAGAGAAGAGTCGTATGAAGTGGCCTTGACGCGCTGGGTATTGAGAGGTCGTCCTCCACGACACACGTACGGGTCGTATTAGAACGACCCGGGGATCCGTTTGGCCGTGGTCGTTCCCCACGGGTCGTGATGCTGAGACCACTACCAGCTGTCCCACCTGGGAGTGGTCTAACTGGCAGTGGTCGTTCTGCAGGTAGCAGTCGTTCCCCGTGAGTCGTGGCAGGGGTCCAGGTGTGTCGTCCCTCCCTCCACTAACTTCAGCCTTGACCAAGATCCCGTGGTCGATCATTTAGTCGACCAAGTTGGTCTCGATCGGTCGCGGGGTGGATCTGGTCTTCAAGCCGACCAGGTAAAGACAACCTCAGAATATAAGGCTCAGTGAACGAGACTTTAATATCCGGAAGGTCTGGAGAGGCGTAGTCAGGTTTGAAGTACACGGGTTCGATGCCACTCCAGTGAATCTAAACTACACGAGTTAGATTATACTGTATTTCATATCCGGTCCCAGAGCAAAGGAAGGAGTAGCACTACTGAAGCAGGAGTTGTGGGAGTATGTGATAGAGTGTAAGTATGTATATTCTAGATTGATGTTGGTTAAACTGAATCTAAACTATTTTAGATTCCTACATAATGTTGTTGTTTTTCCTCCATCCTACACTATTATAACTCTCTTGTTACTCCCACAATAACCTGAGGCGAATTGTTCCTGGATCCAACCTAACCTAACCTAACCTAACCTAACCTAACCTAACCTAACCTCATTTCTCATGTCCTGACAGGGCGTCCCGTTCCTCTGGTCCTAACTGGAGTTGGTGACAGTTTGTAACGGGGGACAAAAACGATTGCTTGTAGTTTCCTCATTTTTGCTTACCTTCTGCTCCTACTGCTCTGGGTGACAACCAGTAACATATTACAACCCAGAATGTTACTAGGGTATAGTAGTGATGATACAAGTGGTTGTAACTGTAGCAGTGTGTGTGTGTGTGTGTGTGTGTGTGTGTGTCTGATAGTTCCCACCGTGATAGTGCTCTTAATTGCATCTGTTACAGTGGTTGGAGGAAGATGATTATTAGTAGAAGCTGAAACAACAAATATAGTAGTCGTAGCAGCGCCTCCAGCAGGATCATGGCAGTAGTAGTAGTAGTAGGAGTGAAAGGTGATACTTGTAGATTTGTTAGTCATAGTAATACTGATGGTGGTCACTTTGAGGGTCAGGTCATGGGGTCATAACTAAGGATTTGGATGACAGGTGTAAATATGAACATGTCGAATGTTAACAGAACATAAGATGTATATTAATAAGTAAGGACAGCAACCAGTCCACACATATGACGTATCTTAACCAGTACAGAAACCAACCCAGACATATGACATATTCTAACAAGTACGAACACCAACCCAGACCTATGACACATATAAACAGGGACAAAAACCAACCCACATACGACGAACTGGACTACAGTCACTCCATAGAATCAAGAAACGTGACTTGACACGCCTGAACTCCCTCATTAGCTCAAAGTAAGAAGCAAGATGCACATAGCACGTGATAGACTCTGTGCTGGGTAGAATAGAAGAGGTCAGGACGTTTTGTTCGGGGTCAAGTTCGGTGGCATAGATCCAACGAAAGATGATTAAGACACTGAAGTAGAGTGTCACTCAGCATTCACCTCGTCGAACGAAGAAGAAGGAGGAGGGAGTCTTCGAACTCGATCCCCTCAATGGAACTGAAAGAGGGGTCCTCGAACTAACCCCATCAAAAGGATTAAAAAAAGAAGTGACTTCGACCCCGCCCCGTCTAACGAGGTGGAAGAACTTCTAACTTAACCCGTCAAAGGAAATGAAAAAGGGGGTCTTCGAATTTACCCCCTCAAAGGAAGTTAAAAAGAGACTTCGAACTCGCCCCCGTCAGAGGAAATAAAGAGTGGAACCCTCATTGACAAGCTGGGAGGCTGAGGCAGCTGGAGAGTACAGATGGTGCTTTCAGACAACAAGACTCCACTGAGGTCTCAGACGTAAGGGAACTTTCATCATCTGGATGTATCCATTCCAACGCTGAGGGAAGAAGTGAAAAAGTCTTAAGTTGTGGATTAATCCAAGGAGCACGACTGCACGCCTCGAGCACCCCAGTACCGACCCTTATGTATGGGCGTTGCGACGCTTGAGGTTTTGACCCGATGTTTATGGATGAGGTGGAAGGCCAGTGTGTTACGCGTCGTGCTCACGAACCGTACCTTCATGTTGATGGACCGTGCCACCATATTCAAGAAACGTTATGTTGTCCTGACGGACGGTACCGTCGTGTTCAAGGGCAGTGCCGTCGTGCTTAAGGTCCCTACCTTCGTGATTAAGGGTCGTACCGTCGTGTTCAAGGGTCGTAGCGACGTACTCAAGGACCCTACCTTCGCGATCAAGGGTTCAACGACACGTATACATAACTAGTTGACCATGACCTAGATGCAATTTGCGGGGAATTTCCTCAACACAGCGCCAGACGTATGCCCAGTAATCTAGTATTCTGCCTTTCCCGGGAGCAGACGCATTTTTCTTGTTTAAACTAGTACAGGTTTTGGAGAACCCCCTCCCGGAAAGGGGACATTGTGAAAGGGAAAAGGGTTTTTTGGGGAGGAAAAACCCCCTGCGAAGGGGACATTTTTGGTAACATGGGTTCAGGGTAGGAGAATCACCTGCAGAAAGGCGACATTGTGTAGGTTCTTTTTCAGGGTTAAAAACAAGCGGGCAATTTGGAGGAAAAAGGGCCCTTTTAAAACACCTGGGAGGGCGCTTTTGAGGCTTGGGTTTTATAAAGGGGAATTACCTTCCCAAACCCATTGGTTAGGTCTTGGGCCCCCCGGAGGGAAAACACCCGCCCGAAAGGCGAATTGGAGGTCCCCCCTTTTTTTGGGGTACCTGGCCGGGCCCAATTTTAGGAAAATTTTGGGGGGGAGAATATTAAACGCTTTGGAAGGTTTCTTTTAAAGGGGGGGCCCTTTAGGGGTTGGGGTGGTTGGGTTGGGTGGAGAAACCCGGAGAATTGTTTTTAGGGTTTTTTTAAAATTGGTTCAAAGGGTAAGAAAAAAATCACCCCCAAAAAAGGGCGAAAGTGAGAAATTTTCTAAGTCACCCAAAGGGGAATTGGGGTGGGGAACATGTCAAGGGAAAAAAAAAAAAAAAACCTTTCAAAAAACATTGTGTAGGTCTTTTGGTTTTTTTTTGTACCCTCTCCTTCCCCCTCTGAAGTATACCCTTTGGGGATCCTTTCCTATTATCCCCTCCAAAATTTGCAGGGTTATACAGACACCTCTTCATCTCTCTCGTACACACACACATACTCCTCCTAACCCTATAATTTATCATTTGATCACACCTCCCTTGGCCGATTCACACTCTGCACCTGGATAATTCGGACACTTGATTTCTGAAGGATTAAAATCCCCCAAGAATGATCGAGTCTTTGTCCTTTATTGTTCGTTGTATAGACCATGACAGTGTCAATATCTGCTAACTGACTATGACGTTTGCAGACGACGTTTGCAAGATTCTGTGCAAATCTGTTGAACACACAGGTGTTCCACAGCGGCAGGCGTTGTGGTCTGAAGTTCGATGGGGGATTTTTAAGGTCAGATTATCCATACAGTGTAGTTCCGCCTCCTCGACCGTCTCAGACCCTCGCAAATAATCTGTAAGAGTGAAGCCTGAAATGGTTCCGAGTAATAATGGTGGCTGGGGAAATGGTTCCGAGTAATAATGGTGGCTGGGGAAATGGTTCCGAGTAATAATGGTGGCTGGGGAGTTTGCACGGCAAGATGCAGGCCAGACGGAGGGAATTCCGTCGTGGTTCACAGTGTGTGTTTCATTAGCATTATACGAGGGTTTGGCTTAATGCTTGGTGAGCGAGCGTGGCTGCCAGCCAGCCAGGCGACCTGGTAATGAGATTTTCTGCTCGTCTCTCAACTATATATATATATATATATATATATATATATATATATATATATATATATATTCATTGCCTGTGTCCGTACCCGTGTGTCGCATGTCTTATTTTGATTTCCGTTTTAATGTTGCGTCAGGTGTGGCTGATGTGCCGTCCTGTCCTCTCTCTCTCTCTCTCTCTCTCTCTCTCTCTCTCTCTCTCTCTCTCTCTCTCTCTCTCTCTCCTCCCTCCAACATATTGCCCCCGGGGTGGTGTGGGGTTGGGAGGGTGGGGTCAGCTTGGTTGGCTGTTGGATTACAGTTCACCTGATATTATTCTTTTCAGTCATGCGGCTGGAAAGGTCAGAGGTCAGAGCACAGAGTCGTGGTGTCCGCCGCCGGGCCCTTCCCCCGCCACCTCTGTGTCCCCCTCCTCGTTGTGTACGTCACCACCACCACAGCTGACTTGCCACCCCTCTCTACCACGATCGTCTCCACCATCAGCACCACAGTTGACTTATCTGCCACTGCTCTCTACAACACACATCTCCTCTACCGCCTTAACTACCTGCTGCTGCTCGTAACTACACCGTCTCCACCCTATCTACCACAATTAACTACCTACCACTGCTCCGTACCACGCCCGTCTCTGCCATTACCACACTACCACCACACTACCACAGCTGCTGCCATCAACGTCTACCATCATTATGAATATTACTGTCATGTGTGTGTGTGTGTGTGTGTGTGTGTAACCACCCCAGTTACGAGTAATGTACCTGACTAGATCAACCATCGTTATCACTATAGCTCCAGCCTTAAGATGACAACCACCATCACTTACACTACCACTACTACAACCATCATTAACTACCAGCCACCACTATCATAAGCACTATACAACACCATCATATCTACCCACAACCACCACCATCACAACCACTATACAACACTATCATCAATCAACAACCATAACCACCATCATCAACCATCAATAACCACCATATCCATAACCTCCATACAACACCATCACCAGCAACCACCAAAAACCCCTCCATACAACACACATCAACCACTACCAACAACCACCATTACCACATCCACCAACGAGAACCTCACCTGGCCTCTTGTATCGTTCCCTCCATCGCCAGCAGGTGGGTCCGTGACCACGTACATTATACACGGCCACAGCGTCCAAGGACGGCAGATCTCCCACTGTGCTTGTGTGTACACACACACACACACAGAGGAGCACATTGCTCTTGTATTAAAAGTATCATGGACAAACTCGGTGTAGGTAGGTAGTTTAGCCATGTTTTTTTTGACCATTCGTGGGTTTTTTTTATTCTTTTTTACGGATGAAGGGAGAGACTTAAACGTGTTTTGTTTTTTCTTAATCATTCGGGTTTTTTATTTATTTGTTTCGTACGTGATAAGGTAGGAAAGGAGTTATGGCATTTGTTGTAAATTGTGTGATGTATCGGTTATAGTGTGTGGTCTGTCAGATCTTTGAATGTTAAAGAAAACGAGATGTGGGGAGGCTAGGTTTGTAAACAGGTGATTTTAGAGGATGGAAAGCGTTTTAATAATAGGACAATTTGTTTTTGTACTTTTCCAACTGTTCGTCCGTCTCTGTATTTCTTTTTCCTGTATAGAAGACGGGCCGACCTTCTGTCTGAAGTTGGTCACAAGTGCCCATCTCGCGCTGTCTGTCAATTGGATCCAGCGTACGTCTGTATGTACTGTTATGACGTCAGGACGAATCGAACACATAATGTACGATGCTGCATGTATGATGCTGTAGTGTCAGCCTCATAGAGGGATTTCATGTCATTTATAGGTAGCCTCCGTACGAACTAGGCTCATTGTTCTATTTCTTTTCTTATTTCTTTAGTACTCTTGTTTTCCTTTCTAAGTAAATTCCACGGTACGAAATGATAATGAAAACAACAAAACTAACGAGAAATAGAAGGAAAAGAAAATCATGTACCTGAATAACCAGCTTTATCTGTTGTTTATTCTTGGTTTGAGAGTTGATATAAAGGTTCGGAAAGTAACAATTCCATTGAGATTCGCCGAACTCAGAACAACAGGAGGATCTCGTAGTCCATGGGATTAGTGATGAAATGGTATGCCTGGCAACTGTCATGGAGTTGCCACATATCTCCAACTCGTTCAAATGTTTCAAATTTTCTTGGTTTTAACTTCATAAAAACTCCCATGTGAGGTGTGAAAATACCCGACTCGCAGTATCCTTTATTGAAGTCTTTCTCCCAAATTAGTAGCGGTTAAGTGACTGTTGCATTGAGAGGGATGCAAGGTTCATGTTAAAAAAAAAAAGATATATATATGAATGCCGCTTTCTAGACTAGTTCCACACTATGATATTGCCATGGCAGGGTATTCCATAACGTATGAAGGTAATGAGAGATTGTCACTGGTTTTACTTTTTATCGATATGCATTCAGAGATGAGTGTTCTCAGCACTGAGGATAAAGCAAATAAAATCAGTCTTATGATACAACTTGAAACTTGTGTGTAAACATTCATATAGTGTTGCCTCACAATGATTGCCATATATGCCATGGCACAAGTAAATGAATCTAAATAATATCCAATGACATGACAATACGTGGAGTTCATAATTTGTTTGAGATCAGAAAGCAGCAGCATTTTCTTCTTATTTTTATCCAAGAAACTAATTTCTGCCAATACTGACACACTTCGCCAAAATCCAGTGTCTTTGAACATATACAGAAAATGACACAGACTACGTAGTCCATCCACGTTCACGGCTCTCTCATTTCTGCCACTGGGAGGGTGGGCAGTGGTGCCTCTTGTGATTCAGCCCACTGGTGATGAATTACATAAAATGTTACAAAAACAATTAGGCATCTACCCTACCAACTGAATATGTCCGCCAATATACTCATCGCTTTTGAGCTGGTAAATATCTCTGTCACTGACAGTTTGAATCAATTTTTTTTTCTAGTTTCACTACTTGCCCTTAACCCCCTTAGATCAGAGTGTAACATGTTGGTCTCTGAAGCCAGAGACAGATATTCAAATTATATCGGTCATGGGATTCAAATCAATTGCTATGGATTCCCTCTCATATGAGCCTCCGTGAGCATGATAAAGTTGATGCTTTTGGCCAAATTTGCTCTTGGTAAATATGTTGAAAACAATATTGGGTTGTTAATAAGAAACCTTAAAACTGTCATTACAAATGAACTAACAGACCTCTTTGACGCAAGGAGTTCGCACAAGTAGAAACATTCCATCACAGTGAAATGTGGAAAGCAATATTATCAAAAGATTACAAGAATGTAATTGTTAGATTCATGCTAGGCTATAGGTACCATTGGCGCTTGGCCTGTCTGGAGATGGTAATCATGTGAACCGAAAAGTTTTGTAGCCAACGATTTAGACACAAGTCAAAACTCGGTTTTGCTCTGTGCTTAGAATGTGAAGAAAAAAGAAGTCTTTTAGGGATACGTCTAAACAAACCTTACCAGAATTGTCACAACACCATATTTGTTATTTACAAGACCTGAATTTTTTTTTTTATCCGCTTTTTACATCGGTTCGGTAAACTTACCACTTCAAACTATGTAATATATATAATGAAGCTTATAGAATGAATCACCTGTGACAACCTAATGTAACAGTAACCCGCTGGAGCCTGAGATCTTACCTGACCTCTATAATCCTATTGCGCTACCGCTCACAGCGTGAGCATAGGGTACACAATACAATTTGCTTGGGATAACAGCACAAACCAGCGTTATGTGGTGTTACCAGTCGTTACGACAGAGGTTTCCATTGTGTCTCTTGTTCTGGTGGTGGGTCTGTGGGAAGGGTTCCAGTGGGGTGTGGTGAGGGGTGTAGCTTGCGACTTTATTGTTGTATTGGGTGTGGTGGGGTGTAGCTTGTGTCTTCATTGTTGTGGTGGGGGTGTGGTACAAGGGTTCCAGTGTAGTGGAGTGTGGTTAGGTATAACTTGTCTGTATGATTGTAGTGGGTGTAGGTAAAGGGTTCCAGTGTGCGGTAGGGTGTGTGGTGGAGATATAGTGTGGGGTTTCTGTTGTGGTAGTGCTGGGTTGTCACCCAGTGTGTAGTGGAAGCTTAAACATGTTATAGTGATGGGTGACTCGTGAAGGTAACCTCCATGATAGGTTGACTAACACACACACACACACACACACACACACAGGGTTCGGTAGGAAAACTCAATTACAGCTTCGTCAAGCCGATGACATCACAAACAATTATTATTTATTTAAATTCTCACGTATCTATTTTTTTATTTTTTGTTCCAAAAAGGATCCCTGGGAGCCAGGCGAGCCAGGACAAGCCTGCACAGTTTACTGTAGTGTATCATGTTTTTTTTGTGTTCATGGACATGGTTTTTCACCGCCATTTTATGAAGTAGTGATGTTAAATCGCTGTAACGAAGATCAGTTTTGGCTCAGTGGCGCCTGAGAAGTACGACGCTTGGTGGAAGGTTTTCACAACAACATCACTTGCTCTTATTCGTTCACAGAAAAAACCCAGAGTTGGTTACTGGCTTGACAGCAGTATTGTTATACTGCAGTGCACTACTACCTCCCCGGGGTTTTTTTGTCGCAATGGAGGGGTCCACTAATTAACTTTGGACTGCGTTTACAGTTCCGATGTTTGACTCTTTGTTCTGGGTTTTGGCTGTAGCGTCTTTTTGTTTTATTTCTGGTATGAAGAGAAGATCTAATGTGGGATGAGCATAACCTGGGTTGTGGAGATGACAGGGACTTAGCTGATAGGAAGACCTTCCTTAACGAGGATGAGTGACGCATCAGGGGGAGGCATTATGTATTCATGGCTGGTGGGGGAGACGTGTTGTGGATGGTGGTGATGGTGGTGGTCTGGTGGGGGAGACGTGTTGTTGGGGTGGTGGTCGGTCGTTTTGGTGATGATGGGGGAGATTGTGATGGTGGTGATGCTGATATTGTTACTGGTGATTAATATGATTATTTTTATCATTAACTTTGGTAAAACAAATGTTATCCCTTTTATCTTCAAGGGTCGAGTGTGTCCCACATCTAGCATCCCACACACACACACACACAATCCATGACGCACGGAGCTGGTACTGATAGGTTCAAGTTTTCTTTGAAAAAAAAAGCCCCTGATCACGAGCACTGTTGCCCACGTCAGGGTCGGCCTTTGTAAACTTACTTACGCACCTCAGGATGGGTTTGGTATTTTATGGGGCTAGTGCTGGTGCGTCCAGGCTGCGCTTCACACATGTGTAAGGTAAGATGGGTAAGGTGAAGTGCAAGTGGCCTTTTTTTTTTATCATTTCTACCTTGTACTAGCTATGAAAGACTCGATTTTGAAGGAGATATATTAGTTGCATATGGAGAAGTACAAAAAAAAAAGCTTTTTAGTTTCTACTAACTTTATTAAGTTGGACTTCATTATCTATCACTATTTGCAAGAGAAAAATATGAATTTAAATCATCCAACCATGGACGATTGATGGGGAAATTTCCTTCATTGGAATGAAATACTGTAACGTGTAGATATATACAATATTCTGCTTGGAGATTTGCTTCTGTATCACATGCCATGTGTTGACTGTAGGACGCTTACAGTCATCCACATCATATCGTTCGCGGCTCAGGGTAGGAAAAAAAAACGATATTTAACATTGTTAACGATATTTAGCTAACATTGTTAACATTGGCACATCGCTGTGTGAAATTTTGTACCAGATCAGCTCTGTATATAACTTACTATGAGGCAATATGGTACATGCTCGTGCATGTCATCTTTAGGGAGAATGTTTCTGAGGTAACTAGTAGTCAGAATGCTGTGTGACGATCTATGTGCTTCTTTTTTGTAATATATTGGTGTTCCATTAAGCTCTTTCTACGCACTTGTTCTTACCGAAGACACATTGTACCGTTGGTCACCAGTGGGAGGAATGATATGGTAAAACCACGAGTCCATTGTAAGGTGGATCAGATGTTCGTTACCGGGCGTACGGCTGGAGGAAACATGGAACGCTTTACTGCTTGTCCTTATTCGTGTGACGTAGTGTTGTTCTCAAGGCCGTATACTAGCACCTATGTTAATCTCGTTCGTCATTGACCTTTTCAACAATCTAACGTCTGATGGAAAACATTTTACGGACAATGTGAATATTACAATTATCGTTAAATCACTCATTAAATGCTAAGGTCTCCTGAGAGATGATTAAAGGGAATTTTTAACAAGTTCAAAATTATGGTTATTCAACGTTAGCGTCGAGAATTATTTTGATACTGACGGTGTTTTACTCGCTATAACACACACACACACACACACACACACACACCCAGTCAGCGTTACTACCTCGATGGAGGCCCGTCCATCATACCGACACGTTCTGTACCACACTAATGAAAGGTGGACCTCGGGGTGATGGGCTAGCCAAGCCAGACTGACTTCTGATGACTCTTTAACAGTCACACATTCACAAGAGGAAAACATAATGTTTTCTAGTTTCCCATGTTTCTAGTTTGACTATAGAGAGTTGATTTTTCAGATCTTTACTAGAAGACTATAAGACGTGTCAAGGATAAAATTTGTAGCGAGAGAAGAAACGACTCGCTCGCTGAAAAAAGTTAGAGGGAGCTCAAAGGCAATGCATGTGTGCCTGTCTGAAAGTGCATGAAAAGCAAAAAGAAATTTTGCTGATGTAAGGGAATCCTTCCTTGCCTTGAATCAGCGCTCGGCATAAAATCTCCTTCAGTAGAGAAATGCCTTCGTCAGCCAGGGCTGGCGTCCTCGTTTCAGAAAGTTGTCCTGAAAGTTATCACTGAGACAACATGCGTATCGTTCGTGTTCCTCTGTCTTGCTCCCGAAGAATGGAACTTGCCGGACGACGGTGGTGTGTACGTAGTAGCACTCTGGGCCTCTGCCACAGGGAGGAGGAACGGACCTGGAGGGAAATGAGTCGAGTTTACTGGGGTGGTCTACCATCATCTTTCAGTAAAGTGTGGCGAGTTTACCAGAGAAGTATACTATAATTCTTCTGAAGTGTCTCAAAGTTTACTTGGGAAGTATACCATCATCCTTTATTAGAAAAGTATCCTATTATTAAAGATGAACTAGAATAGTATACTGAACGTTTATGACGTATAACTGTTGTTGAGGGATAGATAGAAATATGTTCTGTTTTGCCCATAAGGAATATATTTCTAATCCTTCACTGCACGATGTAAGCCTACAATGAAACTGGTGTCTGCTATTCTGTTTTTATAGTGTTGATTCATAAGCAGAAATCTTATCATTAGTATCATTAATATCATCGTAGTCTTTCATGATTTTCGTCGTATCATCCAAGTGTTATGTATAGCGTTGGTTCATTGCCTTACCTATCCACCATCATGACCCTACCACTAGGCATATATACATAGCGAGGTCTAGTTCAAAAGAGGCGTTCCATCCTCGATATTTAAGGGAGGGTAATGTTTTTTTTTTGTGTGTTCCTCCTCCGTCACGTGTAAACAGGTGGATGGGAGCAAGGCAGTCTATGGTCACGTCACAATTTAAGAGAACTGCCATGGCTGGTGTGTGTGTGTGTGTGTGTATGTGTGTGTGTGAGAGTCGGTCAGTCTGTGTCACCCTTTGGGTATCAAAGTTTCTCTCTCTCTCTCTCTCTCTCTCTCTCTCTCTCTCTCTCTCTCTCTCTCTCTCTCTCTCTCTCTCTCTCTCCTGACGTAAATGCGTAGAGATTTCCATTCGCCGAAGATATGTAAAGTGTACTGCCAGGGAAAGATTGAAAAAAAAAGAAAGAAAAAAAAAAAAACATTTAGATTGCCTGTCAGAACCTCAAGGCCAGCCCGGCCCAGCCTGCTGACCAATTTGTAACCATGGTCAGTGAGTCGCAGGTTAGGTCGCCCACAGCATGATGGAACCCAGTATGTTGCCTGGGACTTGAGGGGGGAAATAAGAAATGTGCTGTGATGTCGGATCGGTCCCCTTTGTGGCGCCTCTCACACGGAAAAGAAATCTTTGTGTTGTGCTGAACAATTTAACATCATTTATTTCAATTTTTTTCTTTTCTTTTTTCATTTTAGTTGACGTGTTGTGGATGACTATGTTCACTCGGGTTGGGTCACCGTTCCTTCATTTATGAAAGAAATGAAAGTCGTATGAGGGGAGTGCTAGGGAGGAGAGGGGGGAATGAGGGTAGGGTTGGGTGTTAACGGAGGAGGAGGAGGAGGAGGAGGAGGAGGCCTCAGGTGAACCCAGGCCAATAACAAACAAATAAATCACCGGCAGCAGCCAGCCAGGACCTCCCTCCTCACCTCCTCACCTCACCCCGCGCCCTGAGATCCCCACCCTCCTGGCTGAGGCTTGTGTCGTCATTTTCAGCGTCAACTCTGTCATTCTCTCTCTCTCTCTCTCTACGTCTCTCTCTCTCTCTCTCTCTCTCTCTCTCTCTCTCTCTCTCTCTCTCTCTCTCGTTTCCTTCGCTCCTCCGCTGTACTGACTCTCCTCCCCCCCCCCAGGCATGGAACACCGTGAGTGTACAACGATTCATGAAGACATTATGTACCATCTGAATATTCTTGTCTCAAACGTCACCTGATGTACGAATTTTTTTTTTATTAGTGTTTGGGTCATCCTGCTCTGTGAAGGCGGTCGTGGCAGGTGTGTGTGTGTGTATGTGGGTGTGGTGTGTGTGTGATGACGGTGAGACTAAACGTAGACCTCTGTCTTTCTCTCCCAACATACGCACTCTCCCATTCCAGCACTCTCTCCTCTCAACACACCCTCCCCTCTCACCACACTCCCCACCCCAACACCCTGTCTCCCAGCGCGTTCTCCCCTTCCATGACCTGCTTCCATCCCATGTTATCCTCTCTCCTAGCATACCCTCTCCCATTTCCTGCTTTCGACCCAGAAACCCCTCTTTTTCATCGCCTCCTCACCCTCCAACACCATCGACTACCTAACTAACAACAACCTCCCACTTCCCTTTCCAACCTCCCATCTACTTTTCCACCGTCCTCCACCTTGGCCACCCCTTCCATCACAACCATCCTACTGCGTCCCCACCCTTCCAGCCTTCCATCCCTGGAAATACACCACGTCCACAGCGCCCTTGTGACACGGGTTCCAGCGCGTCCTGGCCTGGGCCCCCTCGCGCCTCGGTCATGCTTGAAGCTACCCACCCTCATCTCTCTCTCACGTCATGACCATGGCAGGGCGTCAAGACACGCTCGTGGGGGAGGGGCAAGGGCACCACCGTCGTGCGGTCAATTCAGGACATGTCTCCCGTCAACTGGGCAGTTGAGAGTCTCGTGGAGGAATTGGCATAGTGGAAAGCAGCTCTAGCATACCTCATGTAGCTATACTATGGGTTATATACCCGTGAGCATACCTGGTTGCGTTATGGTAAAACAGGTTGTTAATGGTGCAGGGTTGTGGTCGTAGGGTGAATGTGATCTTGAGAAGTGGTGTTTGAGCAGTGAGGGGAGGTTGTGCTCGCCGCTATTTTACCGGGGTTGTGGTGGGCGGCCGGTGCACTGACCAAGTTCAAGTGGTCATAACTCACGCGCTTGATGGAGAGACAAGTGTTAATGTCTTCATCCAATGATTGTGTGTCTTGATTCTCTCTCTCTCTCTCTCTCTCTCTCTCTCTCTCTCTCTCTCTCTCTCTCTCTCTCTCTCTCTCTCACCCAGCGTATCCAATCCCGACGAGGAGAGGGGAGGGAGGTGATGGTGGGTGGGAGCAGCGTATCCTCAGTCCACACACACATGAGAAGTGAGGAGCACTGAGCAGCGTAATGCAGCCTCGTCGTAAAGGTTATAGTCCCGTGAAGACGTCGATTGTATCATTGCTTTCCGCTGACAGTAACCCAGAATCGCCCTTTTTCTATCGGAGTCGTAAGGGTTGTTCTTATCTTTTCTTCCTTCCTTATCTGGCCATGGTGTTCCTGGTTTAGTTTATAGTGTGAAACGTAAGGAACGATTCCCGTTTTCTGTCTTGAGAGAGCGGGAAGTTTGTTTGTTTTTTTTTCTGGTCAAGTGAGTGGGAAGGTTTTGCTGTTTTCTGTCAGGTTGAGCTTGGGAAGGTTTTTTTTCCCGTTCTCTGTATGGTTGAAAGTAGAAGGGGTTTCCTCCCATTTTCTATATGGGTGAGATTGTGAAGGTTTCTCCCGTTTTCTGTTTGGTTGAATTGGTTAAGGCTTCTCCCTTTTTTTTTTTTTAGACTGGTTGAGAGAGGAAAGTTTTCTCCCGTTTTCTGACTGGTTGAGAGTGGAAGGGTTCCCCCCCTCCCTCCATTTTCTTTACGGTTGAGAGAGTGGGAAGGTTGGTCAGGGGGCAGACCACAGACTTAACATGTGACTAGCACGTGTTGGCTTACGTCTGGGCCTTCCGTTGCTCCAGTCACCCTAACGCTTCCTTCTACTCCCCCTCTCCCTGACGCACCGGCTCTCTCTCTCTCTCTCTCTCTCTCTCTCTCTCTCTCTCTCTCTCTCTCTCTCTCTCTCTCTCTCTCTCCTTCCTTCTTTGGGTCTGACTTCCACTAATGATTCCTCAGACGCCACTCGCTCGTCGCTGGACTTCCACTTCTTATACATAATCGAGACCAAGATCCACCCCCTACCTTTCCCCTTCGCACGCACCCCCCCTACCATAATCACATCCCACCCGTCCCCCCCCCCTTTCCTCCCATACACCCCCAATCCCCCAACACATGTAGTGGCATACTTTAACATTAGATGATTGAGTCCTCCACACGATGGCTTACTAACCAATTTATTCCACGTCTATTCTTAGATTTTTAGTTCAGTCATGATTTATCCACCTCCCCCAATGCTTTATCAAACATCGTAGTACCACTTGAACTCATTATACCTCCTTAGTCTTCTTCTAAATCACTTCAACTGTGTGATGTTCTTTTCTTCATCTTCCATAAGTTCCTCCTGTGGTGACCTTCACCTACTGGCCAGTGTGAGGGCCAGACGCTACCACCTACTACACCTCACCTCGCCTCACCTCGCCTCGCCTCACCTCACCTCACGTGTTGAGGGAAGTTCCTGGATGAATCCCCCATCAAATCCTTCTTCATCTACACATGCGACGCCACCCACCCCCTCAGACGCCACGGCCCCAGACGCCACCGCCCCCAGACGCCACGCCTCCAGACGCCACGCCACCTACCCCCACCCCCCCCGATTCCACCCCTTAGACCCCTCCCCCACCCCATCATAAGTGGTGGTTAGCTTGTTAGGTCACCCTCCACCCCCCTCCTACCCCCCCTCCTTCCATCTCTTCTCCATTATCCTTTCTCTCTCTCGCTGACAATCCCTCCCTCACCTCCATCCCTCTTGCCTCCTTCCCTGGGGCGTCTTGATGTATGCAGGAGCACGTCGGCAGGTCTCCCAAGGGACACGCCGCCCTCCTTACCCACAGGGCACAATGGTCCCTGATGAGGAGCCCCTAGGGATTGGGAGGGTTGGGGCGGGGGGGGGGGACGTTTTGCTTAGGGGGAGGATTTGGGTTGTGTGGGTGGGGGGGGGCGGCGCTTCGCTGGGGGAGAAGGGAGACTAAGGAGCTTCGCGTAGAGGAAGGGAGAGTAAGGGGAGACTTCATGTAAGGGAGGAGGTTAATGTTGAGAGGTATAAACCAGGAGGGAAGGTGGAGGGAAGAGGTAGTGCCTGGAGAGGAGAATAAGGGAAGAGCCGAGTGCCAGGGGTCAGGGAAGAGCCGAGTGCCAGGGGTCAGGGAAGAGCCGAGTGCCAGGGGTCAGGGAAGAGCCGAGTGCCAGGGGTCAGGGAAGAGCCGAGTGCCAGGGGTCAGGGAAGAGCCGAGTGCCAGGGGTCAGGGAGGAGCCGAGTGCCAGGGGAGGGAAGAGCCGAGTGCCAGGGGTCAGGGAAGAGCCGAGTGCCAGGGGTCAGGGAAGAGCCGAGTGCCAGGGGTCAGGGAAGAGCCGAGTGCCAGGGGTCAGGGAAGAGCCGAGTGCCAGGGGTCAGGGAGGAGCCGAGTGCCAGGGGTCAGGGAACAGCCAAGGAGGGTGCGGTTCACTGCAGATAGCAATGCCAGAGGAAGACGTTTAGGCTACGTGGCACTGTCTAGGGAGAAGTCCCCGAGATAAGAACAGGGACTGGAGGGAGGCTTGTGAGGGGAGAGTGCCAGGAAGAGGAGGGGGCTCAAGGGAGAGGTTTCGTCCACTCAGGAAGTGAGGAGTGTCAGAGGAGTGGGTTGCCACAGAGGACAGATTATAGACGTGAAGAAGAAGTTACATAAGAAGGGAACCTTACCCGATGAAGATGCTCTAGATACAGAGGTAAAACATAATGCTCAGTGTATATATATATATATATATATATATATATATATATATATATATATATATATATATATATATATTCCTGTGAGTCCACGGGGAAAATGTAACACGATAAGTTCCCAAGTGCACTTTCGTGTAAATAATCACATCATCAGGGGAGACACAAGAAAAAAATATGACAGTTGATATACAACGAAGAGACGTAGCTATATATTGGGAGTTTGTGTTTGTGAGTGTGTGCGTGTGTGTGACACTGATGTGTGCCCGTATGATAATGTTTGACATGTCATTTTCCCTTTATTCATCTCCTATCAGTATTTTCCTCCCGCCCACATCATCAGTGACCACCTTCATCAAAACCTCATCAACACACACTGAGGGCGTCCTAGAGAACGGGAAGTACCGCACACCCAGGAAATTACACAGCCGGAAATATAAGAAAACGGACAAGAAAGGTGGATAACCCCCCCTGAGGCGTCTTGTGTTAAAAGAAAACGGGGTAAGAGTAGAGGATGACCCAAACATCTTTGGAATTTGAAAATCAAGTCTCGTAAGTCGACATGGATGACCGTTGAGCTTGCTCCTTTGAGCTTGCTCCTTGCCCTGTGATCAGACGGTAAAATCACGCCGGTGAATCATAACTGTTGTGAGGAGAGATGAAGTCGTCGGCCATTGTTCCGGGGTAACACACGGGTGTGACACAGGAGGCGAGGCCAACGATGAGTTACATATAGACGAGAGAAAACAAACACAGGTTATGTACCTCCGTTGATTCTGAGGCCAAGTTATGTACCTCCGTTGATTCTGAGGCCAAGTTTTGCGCCTCCGTTGATTCTGAGGCCAAGTTATGTGTCTCCGTTGATTCTGAGGCCTAGTTATGTGCCTCCGTTCGTGTAGAGGTGAGAGTAAAGAATGCGGTAGTGGCCTCCATGTGAAGAAGAGGCGAGAGAACACACCATCCTCTGTCCTGACACCACGTTGCCGGGTCTGGCTGTGTGTGTGTGTGGCTGCCGATCAGGTAGCGTGTGAGACAGGATCTAACTCCTCGAGATGTAAACACTAAAAGTGATAATGATACAGTGCGTTAACGACCGTAGTCACAGTTATGAATCATGATAATACCAACATATTAATAGTGATAATGATAATGACATAATACTTGCTGATTATGCAGGTGTTCAGCTTAACCAGTCTCCTGATCACACACGCACACACACACAGTAGTTTGGAGCCAGTTTCCGAGATAGAGAGAGAGGAGTCGTGCAGCTGTGTGGTGTGAAGACAAAGAAACCTTTCACTTTCAGACCCAGAAACAGCCTGGAAGAGGTGCACAAGACGCGCACACTCAGGGGTCGGTCATCATCATCCCACACGAGTCACGATTCATAATGTCCAACGTTATTTACGTTGTCAGCAGAGCCACCAGGACGCTGCCTGAACGAGCTATGAAGAACATGTGGTCCACGTGTACATCACGAGACATGATGGAGGTTAAGATCAATATATCCAGTGTGTATGGGATGGGTTCCCATCTGGTTTTAAACTTTCCAGCCATAAGACAGATGGTGATGGTTGGTAGATGAGGTGAACTATGGTATGTTCTGAAGTCAGGATAATTGCTGAGGAATTGTGGTATGTTCAGAGGTTAGAACATAACAGTAGAAGTTTGTTTATAGGTCAGAACATTGTTTTGGAACTGTGATAAGTTCAGATATCAGAATATTGCTGTAGAATTCTGCTCTGTTGTTCAGAGGTTAGAACATTGATGTAGAACACTGGTGTGTTCAGAGGTCAGAACATTTCTATAGATCTTTGCTATGGTCAGTAAGTGTTAGGAACAAGACAATACGTTCTTCTAAGGACGTAAGTTATACAGAAGTTAAAGTCTTTTAGTTTCTTATAAATGATACGACCATCTCTGGTAATGCTGGTGTATCTATCTGTCAGTCATCACTACAGGAATGAAGAAAGTTCAGGTCTGGTAATCGGGTAATGACAATAAGTAATGAACAGCTTCAGCAAACCATGCAGACGACGACCCCAGCCCGCCTTCAGTAGGTCGGGAGTCGTCATGCACTACATGCACCAGAGAGCAAGACGGAGCGACCAGAGATGCGTTATAACAGGAAAAGAGCCCTTGCTGGAACGCACATAATCAGGTTAAGTTTATAACCCAGACGAAGCGTAGATTAGATTATCCACACCTGCTGAGGCTGGAAGGCTTAGTCAAAGGATCTGAGGCTAACTTGGTGTCGGTCCCCATACTAAGGCAAGGGTCTTGAACCCCCTTTTGCAGGATACCAGGGTTTGAACCTCTTCCGCCCACCTCCCGGCTAGAGTTTAGGTTTAGGTTTCCTCGTCAGTCTAAACCCCTCCTACCACTGGGCACAAGTCTGGACCACAGCTGAAGGTATTTGTAGGTCAAATAACATAGATTACTGGGATAGTTTTAGTGGTGATGGGAGCTGGTTTGAATGGTGTTAGGATTGCATGGTGACGTAGATTTCTAATGCGTCATACTCAAGCAGGTAATTACCAAGACCAAGATGAGAGCAGGTCATATCAACTCAGGAAGTCAGGTATCAGGGAGGTCAAGGTCAGTGAGGTTACAAATGACAGGTCTGCAGGTGTGGTCAACAGGGGACAGGAGAACTGATTTGTGACCTCCGAGATTTTGAACACACATGCTCTGGTCCCTCTGTGCGAAACATTAACATTTTCTGCACCAACGCCAGTATTATTCAATATAATGATTTAACATCTTAGGCTCTATCAGAAAAAAGTGATATCATAGAAATAAGAAAATACTGGATAACTGCTATAAGTAACCACTTGTTAGAATAGTTAGTAATACCAGGATATTATGGTTTCGGTAAAGACCACCTACACGAGGCAGATGGAGGTGTTATGCTCTGCGTAAAAGACAAGCTACACGTAACCTGGACACGTTACATACATTAGACTCCCTGTACAGCCGCCTCCACATCTAACCAGGACAGTCAGCGTTGTCTGTCCTCTCTTTCCCTTGGCGTATGAACCCTGGGGAGTATCGGCTCGCCACTTCGAAGCTTTCTTTCTCCAAGCGTTGCTTGTCATGTCGTTACTCGTCTCCACAACGTCTCGCTGTATGTGGTGTTCACTTCGGTTTCGATCAACTTCCAACACGTTATATTGCGATGTTACACCTTCCTCGCCATAGCGTGTGAACGTGAGAGTGTCATCAACTGATGTGGTGGAGGCTAAACGTGGGGTAAACAGAGACGTTCTCTGAGCCAGTGGTACAATGATTGTAGTGATCTTCGTGCTGGATGACATTCTTTTTAAACAGCACTTCACTGGTTTCTTCTTCTTAGCTGCCATCCTGCACACCGACCCTCAGTCTTCTCCACTGTGGCTTAATAATTCAGTTGCAGTTGATGGAATTCTTTATTATATAACAAATCTCCTTCTACAGGCTGGTCCTAGTGATAGCTCACTGTAACACGTAATGATCGTATATATATAAAAGTTTACTTATTCAATATACAATCCATATAACACCACAGAATAACAATTTCCTAAAGTGTTCTGTTAAAAGTCGCACAGTATGTATGACTGCACCCTGTATGGATGAGTGTTCATACCTGGTTATACATTTTTAACGGATGATATATTCATTACGCAAACTTCATAGGTTTCACGTTGAACATGTGATGGCGAGGCAAAATATGTATGACGTCAGGGTAAACGAGGCCAATGATAAGCTTTTTCATGGAGTGTGGCGTGAGTGTGGTAGGAGTGTGGTGGGAGTGTGGCGTGAGTGTGGTAGGAGTGTGGTGGGAGTGAGGTTCTGTGGTGATGGTGTGGGTGGGATGGGTCTCATATTAGCTGTGAGTTGTCATAAATGATTCATACAGATATGGAACTTGGCAGACGAGATTTGAAATAACTTACTGAATATATACCCAACGCCCAGCATACACAACTTACCCAAAAGTATGAATAATAGATGAGAAAATGACACGGTGGCCATTATCTGGTCAGCCGACATTATGATATTCATACTCATTTCACTAGTGTATCAAAATTGTTTTTAAGTGACATCTAATCTACGATCTCTTATAAAAGCTCGTATGGATGACGAGTCTTAACATACAACGACAATCATTTTCCAAGAAGCACAGGTTGTATTCCCTCCATAACACAAGAGACAGGAGGGAATAACCTGTTATTACCTTATCCAAACCAAACATCATCATCATCCATTCAGTATCAACTCTCCCATACTAGTTACTGCTTACTGACCGCCAACATACGGGTGCACGTGTGTGGTGCTGACCCCGACTCCTTCGCCCGACATCACACCAACTCGCTGTGCCCAACGCCACCCTGTACCACACACCCTGTACCACACACCACACTTCTGCTCCAGGCTGTAAACTGTGGAACATTACATGGAAAAGTTGATGTGTGGCGAAAGGATATTCCTATTTCAAGTTCATTATACTTTGAAGATGGTTTAAGATCTTCCTGGGGAATTGTACTGAAAACAAAATGGTTCAGTAACTCGTCCAATGCATCCTTTACCTGCTGCTTCTTACGTCGTGAAGGCTGGCTTCTAGGACACCCCCAGCAGGAGTAAAGGTCACCTCGAGGGAGTAAAGGTCACCCTCGAGTTGGTGACATTGGCTTCTGTGGATGGAGGGAAGGACGTGTGTGTGTGTGTGTGTGTGTGTGTGCGCGCGCGCTTTTATTACGGGTGGGAGGTGAGGGACTTGCATTATCATGGGAATAATTCAGACTTCTGGCACAAGCTGCTAATAACGTCCTAATTTGCCATTTAACATCACTGTCGAACATTTTTTTGCTCAGTCCTCATCCTACATTTGCTTCATGACATATTGCGTTGTACGAAGATGTGAACTGCCGGTGTGCTGCTCCTCCTCCGTCACCACCCTCCCCTCTCTCTCACTCTCATCTCCTTACCTTGTACAGACCTTCTCACACACACACACACACACACACACACACACCCTGTCCTCTCCTGGTCACCTGTGAAAGCTTCGAAATAGCAGTAATTGTTGTTTTTAAACCCCCCCCCCCCCCCGAGCATTAACAGGGGGGACTGCTTCTGTAAGTGGAATGATGCGAGACCCAAGGATAGATAGTATATATTTAGAAACAGACTTATAATTAGCATCTACGAGGACAGTGAAAAGCGAGGTGACAGTGAACGCAGAATTACCGGATTCACTGTAAACTCGCGTTTCACTGTAAAAGATACGTATATTGTGTAATAATGATAATATGATCATAATAACTAATAATAGTAATAATAATGTGAGCTGGAGTCGGTGGAGTCGGTCCTTAGACGTGGACATAGTCAACAATAAATCGAAGTAACTTCAGAAATGCATCACTTCCCTTGTAAACACAGGCGTCACTGGAACGATGAAGAAGTATATTTCCAGTCTATATATTTTCTGTTGAGATGATTTCACGTATACCTCAAGCACAGAACGTACTTCTAGGTAACGAAAATAAGAAGACTAGATCTGAATGAAAAGAACGGGTCCAATCACCGAGACATTCAACGTTATGGTCACAAGAAGGGAAAGTATCGGAAGACGAGAAGCTTCCAGATGTAACGCCAGCGTTGAAGATGATGATTGACGACATGGAAAACGAGCAGCTGTGTGTCGTGTTCACCACTGTCGTGGTTAATTGGTGATATATATATATATATATATATATATATATATATATATATATATATATATATATATATATATATATATACATACCACTGCTATGGTTACTGGTGTCATATATACCAGCACCATTAGTGCTTGGTGTCATATATACCAGCACCATTAGTGCTTGGTGTCATATATACCAGCACCATTAGTGCTTGGTGTCATATATACCAGCACCATTAGTGCTTGGTGTCATATATACCAGCACCATTAGTGCTTGGTGTCGTGTATACCAGCACCATTAGTGTTTGGTGTCATATATACCAGCACCATTATTGCTTGGTATCATATATACCAGCACCATTATTGCTTGGTGTTATGTATACCAGCACCATTATTGCTTGGTGTCATGTATACCAGCACCATTATTGCTTGGTGTCATATATACCAGCACCATTAGTGCTTGGTGTCATGTATACCAGCACCATTAGTGCTTGGTGTCATGTATACCAGCACCATTAGTGCTTGGTGTCATATATACCAGCACCATTAGTGCTTGGTGTCATATATACCAGCACCATTAGTGCTTGGTGTCATATATACCAGCACCATCAGTGCTTGGTGTCATATATACCAGCACCATCAGTGCATGGTGTCATATATACCAGCACCATTAGTGCTTGGTGTCATATATACCTGCACTATTATTGCTTGGTGTCATATATACCAGCACCATTAGTGCTTGATGTCTTATAAACCAGCACCATTAGTGCTTGGTTTCATATACACCAGCACCATTATTGCTTGGTGTCATATATACCAGCACCATCAGTGCTTGGTGTCATATACACCAGCACCATTAGTGCTTGGTGTCATATATACCAGCACCATTAGTGCTTGGTGTCATATATACCAGCACCATTAGTGCTTGGTGTCATATATACCAGCACCATTAGTGCTTGGTGTCATATATACCAGCACCATTAGTGCTTGGTGTCATATATACCAGCACCATTAGTGCTTGGTGTCATATATACCAGCACCATTAGTGCTTGGTGTCATATATACCACTACTATGATTCCTTGTTATCGTAAATAACATTCCATCCCATGTTATGTACATACAGTATTTAAACAGAATATTTGAATTTCAGTGCACCTAATTTGACATTCAATATATATATATATATATATATATATATATATATATATATATATATATATATATATATATATATATGTATGTTCAAGAATTTCCTTAAATCAGTACAGATAAAAGCTAACTGCAACCAGTTCATGTCTTTCAAACTTTGCCATTAATGTATGAAAAGAAGAGATTAGAAAAGGGTAATGAATAACTTATAAGAAATTACCTCGCAAGAACCTGCCATAAATATTTTACACTGTCATTAATAACTTACAGGTTGAAGTCCTGTGCTATACTAATGAACGTAGAATATCAACAGCTCGGCTTACGATGAGGAAATTAACTAGACCCTTTACAATGTCAGTCACGGTGCCTCGTCTGGGAAGAAAAGCTTCTCTTCTGTCTGGGGCGTTTGAAGGAAAAGAGAGAATTTCTGTAGCTGCTGGACATGAGAGTAGCTAGACCGTTTGCAAGTTAAGGGAAGTGTTGGTTGGTGGTGGGGTATGGCGGGTAAGGCCAGGGCGGGTGATTGTACGTCGAGCTTGCTGGAGGTTGTTGCTTGTCGGCTGCCTGTAGTCTGTAGAAGTTATCGTACGGCAGTAGGGTTAATGGACGCGCTGAAACAATTGTGGTACTTTAATGTTTTTTTCTTGCATATTTTTATATGTTCATTTATTTATCATTTGCTTAATATTTCATGAATATATTTGTTTTGTTACGTTGGATGTGTGATGGGTCGTCTTTATTGGAGCTTAACGCGTCCTGCTGCTGTTGTCCAACACTGACCCTTACACCCCTCCCCCTCCAAACAGACACACACACACACACACACACACACACACACACACACACAGGTTTCACAACCCGTGTTTATTTTTCATTTAATCGATCTATAACAAGCCAATTAATTTACAAAAAAAATCTTAGACGTTCTTTATGTAGATTTTTCTTTCTATAAATGCTCTCAGTAACCATACCTTTCTCAAGTAACATACATAGATGCTTTGAATCACTACCAGACATCAATGTTAACTTTTTAACCAACCTGTGATATAGACACGCTGGCTCTTGTGTCACTGGTATCTGAAGTGTTGGTTCTTCCATCAGGGGTTGTAGAGAATGCTATACTTCTGTTAATGACGTCCAATTAGCTAGCCAGTCTGCGTGTGCTAGATACATAGAGCAGCTGTTTTACTGATGTCATCTGTTCACTTGCTCCTGTGCTGAAGTGATGGCTGGTCTTTTAGGGCGAAACACGGTCGCCGGTTCATTGTAACTCTGCGTTATGAGATGCTAACCCACGTCTCTTTCACCGTTTCGTAAGTGCAGTGTACAAGAACTACGTGGTACAGACCTGTATCCATATCGCAATCCATCTTTCAGTAACGGAGGAGCTTCACCGAGGGACTTTCTGGGTACAGTCACGTCCCATCCAGTGTGGCAAAGTGTGGGTGATGAGAATAATGGCATAGGATCCTCCTCCTCATGGTCTCTGTATGCCACGACACACAGCCGGAGCCCAGCAGTCTGGCTTCCACCCGAGTGATGCTGTTGTTCATACCTTAGAGAGAGAGAGAGAGAGAGAGAGAGAGAGAGAGAGAGAGAGAGAGAGAGAGAGAGAGAGAGAGATGATTATGAACTCGCATGAACTGACGACGCACTTCGTGGAATACGAGCAGGACTCCACGAGCAGGACCACTAACAGAATTACCGAGGGCGGGAGTGGTAAGGCAGAGAGAGAGAGAGAGAGGCTGTGGGGACAGAGGGGCAACCAGATAGGTGGGGAGAGGATGTGAGAGGAGAGGAGGAGCAACCAGATGGGTGGGTGGGGAGGAGGAGGTGAGAGGAGAGTGTAAGGTCAGCAGACCAGCCAGGCACACCCCCTACACGCCATGCTTGGTGAGTCGGTCTTCGCCTGGTGGTGCGGAGGAGGTAGTGAGAGGCAGCAGGTGAGAGGATGAGTGAAACTGGGTCAGAGGCAGTGAGAGACAGCAGATGAGAGGATGAGTGACACTGAGTCAGAGGCAGAGAGGCAGCAGGTGAGAGGATGAGCAACACTGGGTCAGAGGACGTGAGAGGCAGCAGGTGAGAGGATGAGTAACACTGGGTCAGGGGCTGTGAGAGGCAGCAGGTGAGAGGATGAGTGACACCGGGTCAGAGGCAGTGAGAGGCACCAGGTGAGAGGATGAGTGACACCGGGTCAGAGGCAGTGAGAGGCAGTAGGTGGAAGGATGAGTGACACTGGGTCAGGGACTGAGAGGCAGCAAGTGAGAGGATGAGTGACATTGAGTTAGAGGTAGAGAGGCAGCAGGTGAGAGGATGAGTGACACCGGGTCACAGGCAGTGAGAGGCAGCAGATGAGAGGATGAGTAACACTGGATCAGGGGCTGAGAGGCAGCAGGTGAGAGGATTGGTGACACCGGGTCAGAGGTAGTGAGAGGCAGCAAGTAAGAGGATGAGTGACACCGGATCAGAGGCAGTGAGAGGCAGCAGGTGAGACGTCGTGTTGTTCTTGATCATTAGATTTATGAACTTTGTAACTCGCTGATGAGGCACGTTGTTTACTCGCCTTCCTATCACGTGGTATGTTTACTCACCTTCACATCACGTGGCACGTTCATTCACCCTCACATCATGCCACTTGGCACTCACCTATCCATCATGTCGCACAGCAAGGTCAGTCCCCATCACATTACGTCATCTAACACACACACACACACAAAGAGTAGAGAGCAGGACTAAAAACATTACTGCTTTGAATCCTTTACTAATCTACATTGATAAGGGTCGGAATAAGGAGGAGGAGGAAGAAGGAAAGTATGAAGGAATCAAGGAAGAAAGAGTCAGGTAGGAGAGAAGGAGTAGGGAAGTAGTGGAGGAAGAAGGGAGACGGAAGGGAAGGAGTAGGGAAGTAGTGGAGGAAGGAGGGAGACAAAAGGGAAGGCGTAGGGAAGTAGTGGAGGAAGGAGGGAGATAGAAGGGAAGGAGTAGGGAAGTAGTGGAGGAAGGAGGGGGACAGAAGGGAAGGAGTAGGGAAGTAGTGGAGGAAGGAGGGAGACAGAAGGGAAGGAGTAGGGAAGTAGTGGAGGAAGGAGGGAGACAGAAGGGAAGGAGTAGGGAAGTAGTGGAGGAAGGAGGGGGACAGAAGGGAAGGAGTAGGGAAGTAGTGGAGGAAGGAGGGGGACAGAAGGGAAGGAGTAGGGAAGTAGGAGAAAATGAAGAGGAAGAAGGATGGAGCTAGGAGGGAAGGAGATGGAAGGAGGGAGGAAGGAGGAAGGATACAGTGTCCCATATTGGTCTCCTGTTTAGAAGCCTTCATGCTTAGGGACATCCTCCAGGTAGATGCCCCCTGGAATGTTACCCTACCCAAGGGCGTCGCCCTCCTGTAGGAGGAGAGGGCCGTGTGGCTGAGGTAGGGACTCGGGTCGGTGTCCCTTTCGCCAACAGAGGAAGAGGGGCACCTGGAAGATGTGTGTGTGTGTGTAGTGCTTGTTGTGGGTCAAGTGGTTAAGGTGATTGGTACAAGCAAGAGAAAACACAGCGTTTGTGTCTCACGTTGTCTACTTTATTTATGCATCAAGTGTCATGACCCATTGTTGAACCACCTCACGTTCTTCCTCCTTCAGGTGAGTATAACTCCAATTCCTTTAGTCTGTCTCCTTGAGATAGTGTTTCCCCCATAATCCACGTCAGGCTTCAGTAATGCAGGTAGATGTGTAGGACACCATCCACAGACGTGTGTTGCTCGCACCTCCACATGTAAGACAGACTAATCTGTTGGCTCCATGGCACACACTGGTGTAATGTTGCCTCTGCTTTAAAATTCCTTTAACCGTCACTCGTCGATGCCAAGCGCATGCTGATGTATCTGGTTCCAAGTTATCAAGATATATATTCCTATCCGTCTTCCCCTAAGCTCAGTGAATTGCACTTATCTATGTAAAGCTGTATGTGACATTTCTCCTGTCAATTCTAATAGAATATTCAGGTCTTGTGGTGATGTCAAATTCTCTTAAGTTCATCATCGGTTCAGATCTACGTCGTATCGTCTGCAAACTCACACTAGTGTTCCGGGTTATCTGATTATCTGTGTCGCTCTTGTGAACGACTGAATAACACGAAGGGTCGGCCACGACACAGTCCCCGTGGTGCGTCGGTGAAAACTTGTTTTCTGTTTCTTTTTCATTAATACAGACAGATGTTAAGAATGTTCCTCACCTCTCCTCGTTGTGTGTAAAGTCGTCTTGAGGGGGGGTGTTTTTGGAGGACCCACCAGTTTTCTTTCTCTCGTCGTTCGTTTGATACATTTCATGAAATCCTATGACGTAGACGCTTTTACCAAACTTAATGTTGTTTAACTTTCATCAATTCTATCATTCTTTCCTCTGGTTGTTTTTGTTGTAAATTGCCTGTTAACTTCATTACACTGATCCCTTGAGTAATATCCACAATATTTGCACCCCCTTAGTTATATGAACAATCTAATTTGGTTTGTATTGTGATTCGTTTATATCAAAAAAAATTACGAAGTGGAAGAATTCGAACCCATGAAACCAAACTTAACCTAGCCTGACCTAACGTAACCTAACCTAACCAAACCTAGCCTAGCCTAACGTACCGTAACCTGGCTTAATCTATTGAATTGGTATTTTCATCATGAATGGTGTAGGTGGAATACAGTTCGGCCAGCCATACCGAATCCTTTGATGTGATATTTGTCCATAATGATGAGTACAAATCATCGCGTCTCTCAAGTAATGTATACCGTTTTTCTTTTGAAGTCTGACGTCCTCCTGTTAGTTTACAGACTTTTCAATAGATGCCTCTGCACGAACAGCAGTAACGGCAGCATGAGCAGCAGCAGCAGCGGTGGCGCGGCAACAGCAGCATGAGCAGCAGCAGCAGCAGCAGCGGTGGCGAGGCAGGGTGAGGCGGAGGAGGTGGCCGTCACTTACAGCAGCTTCCGTCAACCGTTCACCAAAGAACCGTCCTCACCAGCAGCTACAGAATTCCCATTTCTACCTCCCCCACTCGACGCTCGAATGTAAATTGAACATAAACCGTGAGTTTCCAAGGGCCGATCTGGCACCAGGCGCACACCCATGAGGAAGTTCATCTTCTGGGAGTGTTCGTAAAATATTTACTTCATTTGGTCTTTACGACTCGAACTGACGACGACTTCGCGTCCTGAAGACACGTAACCTTAGCTTACCTGCCGCCGTCTCCTTCCCCCAGGAGTTGACTCACGGGGAGAGAGAGAGAGAGAGAGAGAGAGAGAGAGAGAGAGAGAGAGAGAGAGAGAGAGAGATGGGCCTCCCTCCCTCCTGACTGAGTGTATCCCCCGATTCAATAAATCTGGGTCGTATTCTCTCCCTCGCCCTCCCTCCCTCCTACACCCTTCATCATGTATATCTATCTCCTGATTCTCCCTTCCTCCCTATCCACCTCTCCTCTCCTCTTCCTCCTCTCCCTTCCCTCACGCGGGTAGAGACATGCTTTATCCACGACCCGGTGTCCAGTCTGCCTCACACTGCCAGTATTAATCGGTAACTGTAGCACGGGCGAGACGTGGGTGGGTGTGGAGGATCGCCCTGCAGGGGGAGAGGGTCGTCCGTGGGCGTGGTGGGGAGGGTCACCATCGGGGGTGAGAGTGAGGTGAGTCCCGACGACCCGCAGGGAAGGACGAGCGCCAGGAAATGAAGGTGAGGAGCGCGAGTCCAGGAAGTCGGACGTGGGTCTTAGTGAGGTCCTGGTGGGGAGACTGGAGGGGGAGGGAGAGCGGGTTGTAGCGGGAAGGTGGGTAAGATGGATATGGGAGGGAGGAAAGGTATGAGAAAGGATAAGGGAGAGATAGAGTGTGGGAGTTGTACCGACGGACGGACGGAACGACAAAGATGAACTCGGAACCAGATGCAACGTGTAAGAAGACGTCAGAAAAAAGGGTAGGCAGGCCCCAGTGAGCCTCAACACCTCCCTGGTCTTCCATCCTCACACTTACTGAGCCTCAACACCTCCCTGGTCTTCCACCCTCACACTTACTGAGCCTCAACACCTCCCTGGTCTTCCATCCTCACACCTACTGAGCCTCAACACCTCCCTGGTCTTCCACCCTCACTTACTGAGCTTCAACACCTCCCTGGTCTTCCACCCTCACACTTACTGAGCCTCAACACCCCCCTGGTCTTCCACCCTCACACTTACTGAGCCTCAACACCCCCCTGGTCTTCCACCCTCACACTTACTGAGCCTCAACACCTCCTTGGTCTTCCACCCTCACACTTACTGAGCCTCAACACCTCCCTGGTCTTCCACCCTCACACTTGCTCATCTCTCCTCACCTGCCATCCCTCATCATCGCCACCTTGCCTTTCTCCTGCATCGTTGAGAAAATTCGTAATTTCGTTCGATACTTTCCCAGTGACGAGAGATTAGTGTACCCCTGGTTAGTCTGACTGACAGTTCTCATCTGCAGAATTATATAGAATTTATCAACGAAAGTCATGTACAGGTTGACGAACCCTTCATCCAGTTAGAATGGAGACGATGACAAATACCTCGGCTATCTGGCTACCATCATGAACACGGGTCATTTTACACACACACACACACACACACCCACACACACGTCCCTCATTTACTTGCATAAGTCTCCGCTAGACTTTGATGTATATCTGTATTTGCTACACATGCCTGTCTATGATAGCTATCTCTGCTAGATGTATAGCTGTCTCTGCTAGACACAGATGTATAGCTCTCTTCTGTGTCCGGGCTCATTTACCTAAAGCAGTACTTGGTAACCCCTTGAATTTAACGGTGCGGCCCTTGAGCACGAGGTTACGGCCCTTGAGCACGAGGTTACGGCCCTTGAGCACGAGGTTACGGCCCTTGAGCACCAGGTTGCGGACTTTAAGCACGAGGGTACGGCCCTTGAGCACGAGGGTACGGCCCTTGAGCACGAGGTTACGGACCTTGAGCACGAGGATACAGACCTTGAGCACGAGGTTACGGCCCTTGAGCACGAGGGTACAGCCCTTGAGCACGAGGGTACAGCCCTTGAGCACGAGGGTACAGCCCTTGAGCACGAGGTTACGGACTTTGAGCACGAGGGTACGGCCCTTGAGCACTACGGTCCGACACATGATGGCCCTGAAGGGTCGGATCGAAGATCAAGGCACCATAGCCAAGGGTCAGACCGGTCGTGCTCAGTGGTTGAAAGCGACGCCCTCCACGACAGAGCAGATGACAGCTGAAGGTATTCCAAGTGTAGTAGCACTTGAGTGGTGAGTGACGTCAGAAGACAGAAGGAACAGTCTTTATATTTTTGTTTATAGGTAAATATGTCTTTTAGTTTTTTCCTCTGTTTTCGTGTTGCTGTGCCCCTCGTGTGTTGGTGCGTTACTGTGTACTTAATTTTCTACATGTTCTTGGTGCCTGTTTTCTGTATTCATATACGTGTTTGTGTCATTTTATTTGTATTTTGGTTTGTGTGTGTTTGTGGGGTATATTTCTTTTTTAAAGCATGTATGTGTTACACAGTATATGTGAATATACTTTTCCAACAAGTTATGAAAACCAAATACACAACCTTTCCATTCTAGCCTTCATACCCAGGGAGCGTACCGTCGTGTTCAAGTGTGGTAGCGTCGTGTTCAAGTGTGATAGCGTCGTGTTCAAGTGTGATAACGTCGTGTTCAAGTGTAGTACTGTCGTGTTCGAGTGTAGTACCGTCGTGTTCAAGCGTGGGAGCGTCGTGTTCAAGTGTGGTACCGTCGTGTTCAAGTGTAGTACCGTCGTGTTCAAGTGGAACTTTGGAACTCTTTACAACCCCATGTCTCTCCTTAACAGCTGTGGCCTTTCTCAAGAAGGCAGGAATTTGGCTTCCAGACTCTTATGTTATCCTCTCATTTCTTTCATATTAACCTTTTTCCTCTTATATTTAAGGTCTGGCCTCCATGTGGACCTCCGTCCGTGACCGGAGCCTTAAAGAAATATAAAGAAATAAAATCTCTGACCCACACACTGCCACTTGAGATACCATCACTAGTTGGTTGACCAATCAAAGGCAGCTATATCTTGACCCCCAGCGGTACGATCCATGTGGCTCGGTCTTGACCTGATGAAGGTCCAAGGTCGTCATACCCAAAGGGGTCGTGTCGTCGTCCTCAAGGAGTCGTGAGTAATGTCGTACACAAGAGGTTGGGTGGAAGCGGACACCTCGGAGAAGGGCCAACCTCGCCGTCAATCGCGAGTGTGTACGTACATGTAGCAGGATGAACTACACCACCAACACCTCGCCACAGGTGCCCTACCCTCGCAATTAATATTACCCTAATCGCATACGTTAACCTCATTTACAATTTATCAGGGGCTAACGAGCATCTCCTCTCGTTAACTGGTGGGAGGCGAGTGTTGAGCCCGGGGCATAATGGTTCTGGCTCCTTTAATGGCGCCTGTAATCTCTGACCTTATTCTTTTTTTCTTACCCTTTTCTAAATTTTTTTGTTGTTTTCCTTTTCTCTCCCTTTCTTTTGCGCCTCCGGCGCCCTAATAACCCCTAAATTCGTAATTAATTGTTATGCACCGTCCGCTATAAATCATTTCGGTGAATTGATTGACTGTAATGTGTGAATCATGCGTCTGGCAAGCAGGTCAGTTGGGCGCCCCAGAGACCCTTGGTCGTAAACAAGGACCGTCGCTGCCGACCGACCGTTATGATTGGAGTTCATGATGAACACAATTGCTCAGGCACGCGCTAACCTCGCCATGATGTATTGCTCTTCTCTCTTCATTCTTCATAGTTTTTTTTTTTCCATATCTCTCTCTCTCTCTCTCTCTCTCTCTCTCTCTCTCTCTCTCTCTCTCTCTCTCACACACAATGGAAAAATGTCGTTGCGTTTACCCTTCAGAGACTCTTCTCTTTATCGAGCCAACGGTATTGAGCAGAAGCTTTTCATCTTCATTTTCTATAACTGAACAGAACGTGGAGGAGGTCAAGGTTATATCAGTGAATATAACTAGATTATGGTTATAGATATAACAGTATATCGAGTGGATTACGAAAAGCAAGATAAACTGAAGAGAACAAAGCTAATGGATCTATATGGAACATTACCTAGCAGCTAGGCTGTGTTCCATAGACCTGGCAGCTAGGCTATGCTCCATACACCTAGCAGCTAGGCTATGCTCATAAACCTAGCACTGTGCTATGTTCCATATAGATATGTTTCATAGGCTAAGCCATAGTTTATTGAAACCTAACCAAACATAGAGACGATGATAATCTAAACCTGTCTGCCAAGCATAGGCTATTGCTCAGACATGGAAGTATATACACTAAGTATATCATATACCATACGGGAGGTATATATCATATATACCATACGGGAAGTATATACAGCATATGTCAATAGGTGAATGTATAGATGAAATGATACACCAAAGTTTGATGATGTTCGTTGAGTGTATTTCCTGAATGCTTATCAAAATGAACTGGAGTGAGATTTATAGTTTGATAGAAAATATAGATATAGTTTAATGTTTACAAGAGGCACAAAGATAATAACTAACACTTTATAGCATTTGATAAGAGTCTAACTGAAATAGTTGAAGGTTTCATGCAATGAAGAGAATATATGAAGAAAAATGAAGACAGTAGGAGATAGAAATACGAGAAAATAAAGGCTAGAAAAAGGAATTAAGAATGATAATGATAGTGGAGAAATGGAACATGATAGAAGAGATACTGACAAAGAAATCACAAAAGGAAATCACCGAGAAATGAGCAACGTCTGATGGAAGGGAAAGTTGTCAAAAACGTGGAATTAGATTACTGTTATTTTCGCGGATGAACAAAGCAAAGAACAGACGCACTGAGACTGGCATCTGAAAGTCTGGGAAGACCACGAAAGTGACATCAATAAAATATATATATCCCGGATGTTGAAGTAGATGAAAGCGATGTCATTACAACATTGACACAACCTCGGAGGAAACCCGCCTCAGGAACTGAGTGGCACCGTACCAGCTATTATTATCGTTCAATATGTAACGATGTAACGATAGGACTAGCAAACCTAACGATATTTTTCAATGATGGATGATATTGTCATCAACTCTGGTTATCGCTAGAGTTTTTGATATTAATGTTTATTCAAACTTGTTAAATATAGAACGAAGACAGAAACATGGGAGTTAATATCCATAGAAATATGATTATATTAGTCATTTGTTTCAGTATATGAAATAAAGCAAGATATGTGATTAAGAACTATTACGTAACTGAAAGTAGCAGAGTTGATGTGGAAAACTTATATAAAACTATTTGATATCCTTCTTCGGATCCCGTCCCTGAATACATGATACAGTTACGTGTCTTTGAAAATGATCACGTCTTTTAATATGGCCACGTTTTCGAAGACGATATATATATATATATATATATATATATATATATATATATATATATATATATATATATATATATATATCCCTGGGGATAGGGGAGAAAGAATACTTCCCACGTATTCCCTGCGTGTCGTAGAAGGCGACTAAAAGGGGAGGGAGCGGGAGGCTGGAAATCCTCCCCTCTCTTTTTTTTTTTTTTTTTTTTCAAAAGAAGAAACAGAGAAGGGGGCCAGGTGAGGATATTCCCTCAAAGGCCCAGTCCTCATCCTCTGTTCATAACGCTACCTCGCTAATGCGGGAAATGGCGATTAGTATTAGTGTTTTAGATATCTGGGAGTGGATCTGTCAGCGGATGGAACCATGGAAGCGGAAGTGGATCATAGGGTGGGGGAGGGGGCGAAAATTTTGGGAGCCTTGAAAAATGTGTGGAAGTCGAGAACATTATCCCGGAAAGCAAAAATGGGTATGTTTGAAGGAATAGTGGTTCCAACAATGTTGTATGGTTGCGAGGCGTGGGCTATGGATAGAGTTGTGCGCAGGAGGATGGATGTGCTGGAAATGAGATGTTTGAGGACAATGTGTGGTGTGAGGTGGTTTGATCGAGTAAGTAACGTAAGGGTAAGAGAGATGTGTGGAAATAAAAAGAGCGTGGTTGAGAGAGCAGAAGAGGGTGTTTTGAAATGGTTTGGGCACATGGAGAGAATGAGTGAGGAAAGATTGACCAAGAGGATATATGTGTCGGAGGTGGAGGGAACGAGGAGAAGAGGGAGACCAAATTGGAGGTGGAAAGATGGAGTGAAAAGGGTTTTGTGTGATCGGGGCCTGAACATGCAGGAGGGTGAAAGGAGGGCAAGGAATAGAGTGAATTGGAGCGATGTGGTATACAGGGGTTGACGTGCTGTCAGTGGATTGAATCAAGGCATGTGAAGCGTCCGGGGTGAACCATGGAAGGCTGTGTAGGTATGTATATTTGCGTGTGTGGACGTGTGTATGTACATGTGTATGGGGGGGGTTGGGCCATTTCTTTCGTCTGTTTCCTTGCGCTACCTCGCAAACGCGTGAGACAGCGACGAGGTATAAAAAAAAAAAAAAAAAAAAAAAAAATATATATATATATATATATATATATATATATATATATATATATATATATATATATATATATTCATTTATTCAGTAAAACTTGGGTCATGGAGTAGAATGTGCGCACCATCTCCAAATACGACACTCGCGTTAACTTTTTGACTTTAAAATGAAGAAGCACTCTCGCTCCTCCGAGAGCAATATACGTGTCATTACACACACACACACACACACACACACACAATATATATATATATATATATATATATATATATATATATATATATATATATATATATATATATGACTTCATACATATTAATCCTGCAAGGTATTTTTTTCTACGGGTGTTTCCGAAGGGAGTGGAGGATGGGGGGGGGGGGGGGGAGCCTCTCCGTTGTTATTCTTTTCGTCCTCTGCTTTTAAACGGACTGCAATTTTTCTAGGTCGTATTAGCGCCTGAATACCTCGCTTGGACTCTTAGCTCTACCATCTTAGCAATATCTGGTCGTAGGTACTCGTAGGTAGGTATGTTGGTAGGTAGATGGGGACTCAATCTCTCTCTCTCTGGCAAAATCTCTTCAACTCTCTCATCTCTCCCTCACCCACTCTCCCCTCTCACCCTATCCCCTGACCCCCTTCTCCCTCTCCCCTGACCCCCTCTCTCCTCTCTCCCTCACCCACTCTCCCCCTTCTCCCACTCCCCTGACCCCCTTCTCCCTCTACCCTGACCCCCCCCCCCCCCTCATGGACAAGATGAATTACGTAATCAACCTCTCGACGCTTGGTAATTAGTGGTATGGAAGGTATTGGGTTTTCCAGCCACCAGTGAGACCACGCATTTGGGGTGTGTCTGGCAGGTAGGGTGCCTGGCTGGCTCGGCCTGGGTTAGGGTGTGGTGGAAATGAGGGTGTGTCCGGGTCAGTGGAGTAGGGTGGTCGGATGTGTGGATGCCTCTAGGAAGTAGGGTGCGTTGAGATGTATAGAGTGGGTTTGGTAGATAGGGTGCGTTATGGTGTGGATGCGTTGAGGGGCAACTGTCGGGGCTCAAGGGTGGTACCGTCGTGCTCAAGGGTCGTACCGTCGTGCTCAAGGGTCGTACCGTCGTGCTTAAGGGTCATACCATCGTGCTCAAGGGTCGTACCGTCGTGCTCAAAGGTCATACCATCGTGTCTAGTGTCATACCGTCGTGCTCAAGGGTCGTACCGTCGTGCTCAAGGGTCATACCGTCGTGCTTAAGGGTCGTACCGCCGTGCTCAAGAGTCATACCGTCGTGCTCAAGGGTCATACCATCGTGCTCAAGGGTCGTACCGTCGTGCTCAAGGGTCATACCGCCGTGCTCAAGGGTCTTACCACTGTGTTGAAGGGATCAGGACTAGTAACAGTAATAACAATTAATGTCTGGCGTTACTAAAGCCTCTTTCCGTCTTTAACAACCATGATTTACTGTTACGTTGGGTGACGTAACTTACTAATTATCATCACATTAGCATAGATTGCCATGTTGGGTGACGTACCTCACTGACGACATAGGAAACATACGTGCCTAGTTAATACCTAACTTGAACCTTCACAGTCTTACTTAAGCCTCTACAGCTCCAACTGAACCTATGTAGCTGTCCTTGAACCTTTATAGTCGTCCCTGAACCTCCCCAGCATCACTGGAACCTTTACAGCATCGCCTTAAACTTCATGGCCCCACCTGAACCTCCACTGCTCCACCTGAACCTCCACTCCTCCACCTGAACCTTTAGAACATCATCCCAAGTATTGCTACTTCGTCTAAAATGTTTCATTTTTTTCTGGTATGGATAATAATCAGTGTACTGGTACTTATTATTATGATAATCAGTGTACTGGTACTTATTATTATGATAATCAGTGTACTGGTACTTATTATTATGATAATAAGTGTACTGGTACTTATTATAATCAGTGCACTGGTACTTATTATTATGATCAGTTTACTGGTACTTATTATTATGATTAGTGTTTCAATATCATATCTTTCAATTTTAAAACAAAAAGTTTTTTAAGCTAAAAATTACCCTGAACTATTACCTTCAATTTTTGTCATTTATCTCAGAAAACTAGATTTCCTTTAAAAACTCATTATAAGAAGTATTTTTCATTCTGAATACAAATCTAGTGTTATAACACCATTTATTCGTCTTTATGACATTCACTTGAGCTTTTAAATGGAGTCAATTTTATGATATTTTCATTTCCTTTGTATTGTATTTACTGAGTATATACCGAGTACTGAGAGCATTATGGCATATTTTCCATAATTGTTTCAAGAAGAGAAGTGTCTCAATATTCTATCTTTCAATTTTGAAACAAAAAGTTTTTGGAAGTAAAAATTATCCTGAAGTATTACCTTCAATTTTTGGCATTTTTCTCAGAAAAATAGATTTCCTTTAAAAATTCATTATAAGAAGTAGTTTTCATTCTGAATACAAATCTAGTTTTAAGTACAGTTTACTCGTCTTTATGACATTCAATTAAGCTGTTAAATAAGTCAATTTCAAAATATTTTCTACTCCTTTGTGTCGTATTTCCTGGGTATATATCGGTAACCGAGAGCATTATGATATATTTTCCATGATTATTTCATGTATAGAAGTGTTTCAATATCATATCTATCAATTTTAAAACAAAAAGTCTTTGAAGCTAAAAAAAATAGATTTCCTTTAAAAACTCAATATAAAAAGTATTTTTCATTCTGAATACAAATCTGGTGTCAGAATACAGTTTACTCGTCTTTATGACATTTAATTAAGCTGTTAAATAAAGTCAATTTCAAAATATTTTCTACTCCTTTGCGTCGTATTTACTGGGTATATATCAGTAAATGAGAGCATTATGATATATTTTCCATGATTATTTCATGCATAGAAGTGTTTCAATATCGTATCTTTCAATTTTAAAACAAAAGTTTTTTAAGCTAGAAAATACCCTGAACTACTTACTACCTTCAATTTTTGTCATTTTTCTCAGAAAACTAAATTTCCTTTAAAAACTCGTTATAAGAAGTATTTTTCATTCTGAATACAAATCTGGTGTTAGAATACAGTTTACTCGTCTTTATGACATTCAATTAAGCTGTTAAATAAAGTCAATTTCAAAATATTTTCTGCTCCTTTGCAGTGTAATTACTGGGTATATATCGGTAACAGAGCATTATGATATATTTTGCGTAATTATTTCAAATATAAAAGTATTTGCATATCTTATATTTCAAATTTAAAACAAAAAGTTTTTTGAGCTAAAAAATACCCTGACCTATTACCTTCAATTTTTGTCATTTTTCCCAGAAAAATAGATTTCCTTTAAAAACTCATTATAAGAACTATTTTTCATTCTGAATACAAATCTGGTGTTAGAATACAGTTTACTCGTATTTATGTCATTATATCAAGCTGTTAAATAGAGTCAATTCAAAATTATTTTCTGCTTCTTTGCGTCGTATTTACTGGGTATATATCGGTAACTGAGAGCATTATGATATATTTTCCATGATTATTTCATGTATAGAATTGTTTCAATATGATATCTTTCAATTTAAAAACAAAATGTTTTTTAAGCTAAAAAATACCCTGAACTATTATAGATTTCCTTTAAAAACTCATTATAAGAAGTATTTTTTATTCTGAATACAAATCTTGTGTTAGAATACAGTTTACTAGTCTTTATGACATTCAATTAAGCTGTTAATTGAAGTCAATTTCAAAATATTTTCTGCTCCTTTGCGGTGTAATTACTTGGTATATATCGGTAACCAAGAGCATTATGATATTTATGATATATTTTCCATGATTACTTCATGTATAGAAGTGTTTCAGTATCATATCTTTCAATTTTAAAACAAAAGATTTTTAAGCTAAAAAATACCCTGAAGTATTACCTTCAATTTTTCTCATTTTTTCTCAGAAAAAATAGTTTTCCTTTAAAAACTCATTATAAGAAGTATTTTTCATTCTGAATACAAGTCTGGTGTTAGAATACAGTTTACTCGTCTTTATGACATTCAATTAAGTTGTTAATTGAAGTCAATTTCAAAATATTATCTGCTCCTTTGCGTCGTATTTACTGGGTATATATCGGTAACTGAGAGCATTATGATATATTTTCCATGATTATTTCATGTATAGAAGTGTTTCAATATCATATCTTTCAATTTTAAAACAAAAAGTTTTTGAAGCTAAAAATTACCCTGAACTATTACCTTCAATTTTTGGCATTTTTCTCAGGAAAATAGATTTTCTTTAAAAATTCATTATAAGAAGTATTTTTCATTCTGAATGCTAATCTGGTGTTAGAATACAGTTTACTCGTCTTTATGACATTCAATTAAGCTGTTAAATAAAGTCAATTTCAAATTATTTTCTGGTCCTTTGCGGTGTAATTACTGGGTATATATCGGTAACTGAGAGCATTGATATATTTTCCATGATTATTTCATGTAAAGAATTGTTTCAATATGATATCTTTCAATTTTAAAACAAAAAGTTTTTTAAGCTAAAAAATGCACTGAATTTTTCTCATTTTTCTCAGAAAAATAGATTTCCTTTAAAAACTAATTATAAGAAGTATTTTTCATTCTGAATACAAATCCGGTGTTAGAGTACAGTTTACTCGTCTTTATGACATTCAATTAAGCTGTTAAGTAGTCAATTTCAAAATATTTTCTGCTCCTTTTTGTCGTATTTACTAAGTATATATCTTTATCTAAGAGCATAGTGATATATTTTCCATGATTATTTCATGTATAGAAGTGTTTCAATATCATATCTTTCAATTTTAAAACAAAAAGTTTTTTAAGCTAAAAAATACCCTGAACCTTCAATTTTTCTCATTTTTCTCAGAATAGATTTCCTTTAAAAACTCATTGTAAGAAATATTTTTCATTCTGAATACAAGTCTGGTGTTAGAATACAGTTTACTCGTCTTTATGTCATTCTATTAAGCTGTTAAATAGAGTCAATTTCAAAATATTTTCTGCTCCTTTTTGTCGTATTTACTAGGTATATATCTTTAACTAAGAACATAATATTTTCCATGATTATTTCATGTATAGAAGTATTTCAATATCATATCTTTCAATTTTAAAACAAAAAGTTTTTAAGCTAAAAATTACCCTGAGCTATTACCTTCAATTTTTGTCATTTTTCTCAGAAAACTAGATTTCCTTTAAAAACTCATTATTAGAAGTATTTTTCATTCTGAATACAAATCTGGTATTAGAATACAGTTTACTCGTCTTTATGACATTCAATTAAGCTGTTAAATAAAATAGATTTCAAAATATTTTCTGCTCCTTTGCGGTGTAATGACTGGGTATATATTGGTAACTGAGAGCATTGATATATTTTGCGTAATTATTTCAAATATAAAAGTATTTGCATATCTTATATTTCAGAAAAATAGATTTCCTTTAAAAACTCATTACAAGAAGTATTTTTCATTCTGAATACAAATCTGGTGTTAGAATACAGTTTACTCGTCTTTATGTCATTATATTAAGCTGTTAATTGAAGTCAATTTCAAAATATTTTCTGCTTCTTTGCGTCGTATTAACTGGGTATATATCGGTAACTGAGAGCATTGATATATTTTCCATGATTATTTCATTTATAGAAGTGTTTCAATATCATATCTTTCAATTTTAAAACAAAAAGTTTTTTAAGCTAAAAATTACCCTGAGCTATTACCTTCAATTTTATTCATTTTTCTCAGAAAAATATATTTCCTTTAAAAACTCATTATAAGAAGTAATTCTCATTCTGAATACAAGTCTGGTGTTAGAATACAGTTTACTCGTCTTTATGACATTCAATTAAGCTGTTAATAGAAGTCAATTTCAAAATATTTTCTGCTCCTTTGCGTCGTATTTACTGGGTATATATTGGTAACTGAGAGCATTATGATATATTTTCCATGATTATTTCATGTATAGAAATGTTTGAATATCATATCTTTAAATTTTAAAACAAAAAGTTTTTTAAGCTAAAAAAACACCCTGAACTATTACCTTCAATTTTTCTCATTTTTCTCAGAAAAATAGATTTCCTTTAAAAACTCATTATAAGAGGTATATTTCATTCTGAATACAAATCTAGTGTTATAACACCATTCATTCGTCTTTATGACATTCACTTGAGCTTTTAAATGGAGTCAATTTTATGATATTTTCATTTCCTCTGTATTGTATTTACTGAGTATATACCGAGTACTGAGAGCATTATCATATATTATCCATGATTATTTCAAGTAGAGAAGTGTCTCAATATTCTATCTTTCAATTTTGAAACAAAGATTTTTGGAAATAAAAATTATTCTGAAGTATTACCTTCAATTTTTGGCATTTTTCTCAGAAAAATAGATTTCCTTTAAAAACTCATTATAAGAAGTAGTTTTCATTCTCAATACAAATCTAGTGTTAAAATACAGTTTACTCGTCTTTGTGACATTCAATTAAGATGTTAAATAAGTCAATTTCAAAATATTTTCTGCTCCTTTGTGTCGTATTTCCTGGGTATATATCGGTAACTGAGAGCATTATGATATATTATCCATGATTATTTCATGTATAGAAGTGTTTCAATATGATATCTTTCAATTTTAAAACAAAAATTTTTTGAAGCTAGAAATTACCCTTCAATTTTTGGCATAATTCTCAGGAAAATAGATTTTCTTTAAAAATTCATTATAAGAAGTATTTTTCATTCTGAATGCTAATCTGGTGTTAGAATACGGTTTACTTGTGTTTATGACATTCATTTAAGCTGTTAAATAAAGTCAATTTCAAAATATTTTCTGCTCCTTTGCGGTGTAATTACAGGGTATATATCGGTAACTGAGAGCAGTATGATATATTTTCCATGATTATTTCATGTATAGAAGTCTTTCAATATCATATATTTCAATATTAAAACAAAAGTTTTTTAAGCTAGAAAATACCCTGAACTACTTACTAAGTCCAATTTTTATCATTTTTCTCAGAAAAATAGATTTCCTTGAAAAACTCATTATAAGAAGTATTTTTCATTCTGAATACAAATCCGGTGTTAGAATACAGTTTACTCGTCTTTATGACATTCAATTAAGCTGTTAATAGAGTCAATTTCAAAATATTATCTGCTCCTTTGCGTCGTATTTACTGGGTATATATCGGTAACTGAGAGCATTATGATATATTTTCCATGATTATTTCATGTATAGAATTCTTTCAATATGATATCTTTCAATTTTAAAACAAAAAGTTTTTGAAGCTAAAAATTACCCTGAGCTATTACCTTCAATTTTTCGCATTTTTCTCAGAAAATAGATTTCCTCTAAAAACTCATTATAAGAAGTATTTTTTATTCTGAATACAAATCTGGTGTTAGAATACAGTTTACTCGTCTTTATGACATTCAATTAAGCTGTTAAATAAAGTCAATTTCAAATTATTTTCTGGTCCTTTGCGGTGTAATTACTGGGTATATATCGGTAACTGAGAGCATTGATATATTTTCCATGATTATTTCATGTAAAGAATTGTTTCAATATGATATCTTTCAATTTTAAAACAAAAAGTTTTTTAAGCTAAAAAATGCACTGAATTTTTCTCATTTTTCTCAGAAAAATAGATTTCCTTTAAAAACTAATTATAAGAAGTATTTTTCATTCTGAATACAAATCCGGTGTTAGAATACAGTTTACTCGTCTTTATGACATTCAATTAAGCTGTTAAGTAGTCAATTTCAAAATATTTTCTGCTCCTTTTTGTCGTATTTACTAAGTATATATCTTTATCTAAGAGCATAGTGATATATTTTCCATGATTATTTCATGTATAGAAGTGTTTCAATATCATATCTTTCAATTTTAAAACAAAAAGTTTTTTAAGCTAAAAAATACCCTGAACCTTCAATTTTTCTCATTTTTCTCAAAAATAGATTTCCTTTAAAAACTCATTATAAGAAGTATTTTTCATTCTGAATACAAATCTGGTGTTAAAATACAGTTTACTCGTCTTTATGACATTCAATTAAGCTGTTAAATAAGTCAATTTCAAAATATTTTCTGCTCCTTTTTGTCGTATTTACTAGGTATATATCTTTAACTAAGAGCATATGATATATTTTCCATGATTATTTCATGTATAGAAGTGTTTCAATATCATATCTTTCAATTTTAAAACAAAAAGTTTTTTAAGCTAAAAATACCCTGAACTATTACCTTCAATTTTTGTCATTTTTCTCAGAAAAATAGATTTCCTTTAAAAACTCATTATAAGAAGTATTTTTCATTCTGAATACAAATCTGGTGTTAGAATACAGTTTACTCGTCTTTATGACATTCAATTAAGCTGTTAAATAAAGTCAATTTCAAAATATTTTCTGCTCCTTTGCGGTGTAATTACTGGGTATATATCGGTAACTGAGAGCATTATGATATATTTTCCATGATTATTTCATGTATAGAAGTGTTTCAATATCATATCTTTCAATTTAAAACAAAAAGTTTTTTAAGCTAAAAATACCCTGAACTATTACCTTCAATTTTTCTCATTTTTCTCAGAAAAATAGATTTCCTTTAAAAACTCATTATAAGAAGTATTTTTCATTCTGAATACAAATCTGGTGTTAGAATACAGTTTACTCGTCTTTATGTCATTATATTAAGCTGTTAAATAAAGTCAATTTCAAAATATTTTCTGCTCCTTTGCGTCGTATTTACTGGGTATATATCGGTAACTGAGAGCATTATGATATATTTTCCATGATTATTTCATGTATAGAATTGTTTCAATATCATATCTTTCAATTTTAAAACAAAAAGTTTTTTAAGCTAAAAAATACCCTGAACTATTACCTTCAATTTTTCTCATTTTTCTCAGAAAAATAGATTTCCTTTAAAAACTCATTATAAGAAGTATTTTTCATTCTGAATACAAATCTGGTGTTAGAATACAGTTTACTCGTCTTTATGACATTAATTAAGCTGTTAAATAAAGTCAATTTCAAAATATTTTCTGCTCCTTTGCGTCGTATTTATTTGGTATATATCAGTAAATGAGAGCATTATGATATATTTTCCATGATTATTTCATGTATAGAATTGTTTGAATATGATATCTTTCAATTTAAAAACAAAAAGTTTTTTAAGCTAAAAAATACCCTGAACTATTACCTACAATTTTTGTCATTTTTCTCAGAAAAATAGATTTCCTTTAAAAACTCATTATAAGAAGTATCTTTCATTCTGAATACAAATCCGGTGTTAGAACACAGTTTACTCGTCTTTATGACATTCAATTAAGCTGTTAAATAAAGTCAATTTCAAAATATTTTCTGCTCCTTTGCGGTGTAATTACTGGGTATATATCGGTAACTGAGAGCATTATGATATATTTTCCATGATTATTTCATGTATAGAAGTGTTTCAATATCATATCTTTCAATTTTAAAACAAAAATTTTTTTAACTAAAAAATAGCCTGAACTATTACCTTCAATTTTTGTAATTTTTCTCAGAAGAATAGATTTCCTTTAAAAACTCATTATAAGAAGTATTTTTCATTCTGAATGCTAATCTGGTGTTAGAATACAGTTTACTCGTCTTTATGACATTCAATTAAGCTGTTAAATAAAGTCAATTTCAAATTATTTTCTGGTCCTTTGCGGTGTAATTACTGGGTATATATCGGTAACTGAGAGCATTGATATATTTTCCATGATTATTTCATGTAAAGAATTGTTTCAATATGATATCTTTCAATTTTAAAACAAAAAGTTTTTTAAGCTAAAAAATGCACTGAATTTTTCTCATTTTTCTCAGAAAAATAGATTTCCTTTAAAAACTAATTATAAGAAGTATTTTTCATTCTGAATACAAATCCGGTGTTAGAATACAGTTTACTCGTCTTTATGACATTCAATTAAGCTGTTAAATAAAGTCAATTTCAAAATATTTTCTGCTCCTCTGCGTCGTATTTACTGGGTATATATCGGTATCTGAGAGCATTATGATATATATTTCCCATGATTATTTCATGTATAAAAGTGTTTCAATATCATATCTTTCAATTTTAAAACAAAAAGTTTTTTAAGCTAAAAAATACCCCGAACTATTACCTTCAATTTTTTTCATTTTTCTCAGAAAAATAGATTTCCTTTAAAAACTCATTATAAGAAGTATTTTTCATTCTCAATACAAGTCCGGTGCTAGAATACAGTTTACTCGTCTTTATGTCATTCAATTAGGCTGTTAAATAGAGTCAATTTCAAAATATTTTGTGCTCCTTTGCGTCGTATTTACTGGCTATATATCGGTAACTGAGAGCATTATGATATATTTTCCATGATTCTCTCATGTATAGAATTGTTTCAATATGATATCTTTCAATTTAAAAACAAAAAGTTTTTTAAGCTAAAAAATACCCTGAACTATTACCTTTAATTTTTCTCATTTTTCTCAGAAAAATAGATTTCCTTTAAAAACTCATTATAAGAAGTATTTTTCATTCTGAATACAAATCCGGTGTTAGAATACAGTTTACTCGTCTTTATGACATTCAATTAAGCTGTTAAGTAGTCAATTTCAAAATATTTTCTGCTCCTTTTTGTCGTATTTACTAGGTATATATATTTAACTGAGAGCATAATGATATATTTTCCATGATTATTTCATGTATAGAAGTGTTTCAATATCATATCTTTCAATTTTAAAACAAAAAGTTTTTAAGCTAAAAAATACCCTGACCTATTACCTTCAATTTTTCTCATTTTTCTCAGAAAAATACATATCCTTTAAAAGCTTATTATAAAAAGTATATTTCATTCTGAATACAAATCTAGTGTTATAACACCATTTATTCGTCTTTATGACATTCACTTGAGCTTTTAAATGGAGTCAATTTTATGATATTTTCATTTCCTTTGTATTGTATTTACTGAGTATATACCGAGTACTGAGAGCATTATGATATATTTTCCATGATTATTTCAAGTACAGAAGTGTCTCAATATTCTATCTTTCAATTTTGAAACAAAGTTTTTGGCATTTTTCTCAGAAAAATAGATTTCCTTTAAAAATTCATTATAAGAAGTATTTTTCATTCTGAAAGCTAATCTGGTGTTAGAATACAGTTTACTCGTCTCTATGATCCCTTGTGTCGTATTTACTCGGTATATATCGATAACTGAGAGCATTATGATATATTTCCCATGATTATTTTAAATATAAAAGTTTTTGCATATCTTATATTTCAAATTTAAAACAAAAAGTTTTTTGAGCTAAAAAATACCCTGACCTTCAATTTTTGTCATTTTTCTTAGAAAAATAGATTTCCTTTAAAAACTCATTATAAGAAGTATTTTTCATTCTGAATACAAATCTGGTGTTAGAATACAGTTTACTCGTCTTTATGACATTTAATTAAGCTGTTAAATAAAGTCAATTTCAAAATATTTTTTGCTCCATTGCGGTGTAATTACTGGGTATATATCGGTAACTGAGAGCATTATGATATATTTTCCATGATTATTTCGTGTATAGAAGTGTTTCAGTATCATATCTTTCAATTTTAAAACAAAAGTTTTTTAAGCTAGAAAATACCCTGAACTACTTACTACCTCCGATTTTTCTAATTTTTCTCAAAAAAATAAATTTCCTTTAAAAACTCATTATAAGAACTATTTTCTATTCTGAATACAAATCTAGTGTTAAAGTACAGTTTACTCGTCCTTATGACATTCAATTAAGCTGTTAAATAAGTCAATTTCAAAATATTTTCTGCTCCTTTGTGTCGTATTTACTGGGTATATATCGGTAACTGAGAGCATTATGATATATTTTCCATGATTCTTTCATGTATAGAAGTGTTTCAATATGATATCTTTCAATTTTAAAACAAAAAGTTTTTTAAGCTAGAAAATACCCTGAACTACTACCTTCAATTTTTCTCATTTTTCTCAGAAAAATAGATTTCCTTTAAAAACTCATTATAAGAAGTATTTTTCATTCTGAATACAAATCTGGTGTTAGAGTACAGTTTACTCGTCTTTATGAAATTCAATTAAGCTGTTGAATAAGTCAATTTCAAAATATTTTCTGCTCCTTTGTGTCGTATTTACTGGGTATATATCGGTAACTGAGAGCATTATGATATATTTTCCATGATTCTTTCAAATATAAAAGTTTTTGCATATCTTATATTTCAAATTTAAAACAAAAAGTTTTTTGAGCTAAAAAAATACCCTGAACAATATAATACCTTCAATTTTTCTCATTTTTCTCAGAAAAATAGATTTCCTTTAAAAACTCATTATAAGAAGTATTTTTCATTCTGAATACAAATCTGGTGTTAGAATACAGTTTACTCGTCTTTATGTCATTCAATTAAGCTGTTAAATGAAGTCCATTTCAAAATATTTTCTGCTCCTTTGCGTCGTATTTACTGGGTATATATCGGTAACTGAGAGCATTATGATATATTCTCCATGATTATTTCATGTATAGAAGTCTTTCAATATGATATCTTTCAATTTTAAAACAAAAAGTTTTTTAAGCCAAAAAATACCCTGACCTATTACAACGTTAACAGTCACCTTGAAAAAAGGCAACAAAAACTACCAGTTGTTAACATAAACTGTTTTCCCCCTTCCCACATTTTCTTAAAACTATTCATCACGTTCAGAATTTAATTGGATGGGTCTTCCTCCCCCAAGTGTAGGTAGCGTGTCGTGTAGTGTAGGATGGGCCTCATTCACCGCTGATGAGAGCAATTAGTGGAGGGTGGGTGTGTGTGGGTGAGACACTACCTCATGCAGACGTCACACACAGACACTGGCGGTGGCGCTCGCCTCTACAGTTCACCACCAACCATCGCTCCGCTTGGCCGCTGTGTGAGGAGGGCGCTGCTGATGCTCAAAATATAGTAACGAATTTTTTTTTTTAGTCTTTCATTTTCGTGATGCTGAATTGTATCATTATTCATTGGTTTTACCGACTTATGATATGTTGTTCAGGAGGAGAACTGAATGGGCCAGAGAAAATTGCTTTCAGATGTATTCATATCATTGTAGAAGAGTGAGAACATGAAGCGGTGGGTGTGGGTGGGAGTGGATGTATGGGATTCGAATCGGATACCTAGGAATGCCAAGTTTACTACGTAGAAATTTTGAATTGCCTATTTTGTAAAGATTAATTATCAACAATGAGTTAATTAACAATGAGACAATGTGAGTGGCTAAATTAAATGAGAAAAAGGTACATTTGAAATATATGGTGGAGTTTTAACGGCGAATGAGAAAAGCAATTATTTATTACCAATAGGCAACGATGCCAACTGGTTTGCCCTGCCAGACAGTCTCCAAATTTTCTGGAAAGATTTTGTATCTTGCTAGTTCCTAAGCCTGATTCTGGTCATCTGGAAGCTAGTGTAAGCTAAGGTAATAGCAGCATATCTGGGTGAGGATAGTCATCACCTTCAGGCTGAAACTAGAAATTGAGAACTAATTACATAACCCAGAGTCGAGGTGAACAACATGTGTAGATTATGACAGAACGGAAGGCAGGGAAGAAGAGCATCATGACCATTAGTGGATGACGTACAGACAAGAGTAGGGACGACCTGAATGACAAGTTCACAAGTATTTTCACAGTGGAGGACACACTGGGGAGGAGGTCCTCGAAAACACTGAATATGATACAATGGACCAAGACAAGACCAATGACCCCGGGTCTCTCTCCCTCTGTGTGTGTGTGTGTGTGTGTGTGTGTGTGTGTGTGTGTGTGTGTGTAGAGGTTGTGGGCAAGCCGCTTGACTGTTCAGTATGTCGGTGGAGGACGGTGTATGGCCAGAGGAGCAGAACATGTTATTAAGAAAGATCGGAAAAATACAGTTAGAAAATGAGCAGATATTTGGTTACTTGCAAAGAAGATCCTACCTAAATGAAAGACTACATGGGTTCAGAGAAAGGAGGTCATCAGTACAATATCTTTTTTTAAAACTTCTGTGAGAAAATGAAAATACAAGGATAGAGCAGTACGAGGCCATGACATGAAATCAACCACGAAACATGTCAGAGGAAGCGTAAAGAAACGCTTGTACAAGAGGAGTTGATGAATGGAATAATTTGAACAGTGACATTGCGAACGTGGGCAGCATACGGATGCATAGAAACTATGATAGAAGAAAAACGTTCGAGTGATGTGACATACGAAAAACGTTCGAGGGATGTGATCTCGTACGGTATGAACAGACGATTCCGCACAGGACCGTGGTCAGGTGTAGCAAGGGAGGGCAGGACGCGGGCTGCCGTAGGAGAGGTGGCTGAAAGGGGATGGAGAGAGATGTGCCCGCTGGCGGGGTACTGTAGTTTCCATGGCGACGGGTGGCACGCTCTCTCTGGCACTAGGAAGGACTGTGCAACCATGGCAGGAGAGAGAGAGAGAGAGAGAGAGAGAGAGAGAGAGAGAGAGAGAGAGAGAGAGAGAGAGAGAGAGTTAGACAAAGCCTGGAGTCATAACGAGATCATTGCTCCTGGCTGATGCTTTTTGCGGTACTGCCTCTTGCCTCGCCTCGAGATTGTGAGTTTTCTGGGTTTTTGTGAATTCTTGCCTAGAAGAACCATCTTCCTGCCGCTCCACTCCCGTGCAGGACCTCGTATACCAGCGTGCAGGTGTTGGTCCCTTCATGGTACAAAGTCCCAGGACTTGAGTCACACCCATGGCTTCCTGTAGTAGGGCAACACACCTCCTGGAGTGATTTCATGGTCTCCCTTATTACGCTACAGGACCTCGGGACCAGCACTACTAACCCAACACTCCAGCTTCCTCGACTTTAAGCTTCTCGTCTTTAGATTACACTACCACTCTAGCCAGGGACTCTGTCCGACCCCCCATACCACCTCCGCCACTGCCACCCTTAATCCTCCGACCTCTGTACCGTGATCTTGGTAGCCAGCTAGCCATCCCCATACTAGTGGGCGGGACGAGACACGACGGTACACTAGTGAGTGGAATTTTCTCTAATTTTTTCTTTCCTTGTGGCCAGGGTCCGTAAGATGATTATCAACTCTAGTTATATCCCCAACTTTTGTATCTGTAGTGTTCGTCCTTCCTCTCTGCGACGCTAAACTGACGTAGCTGACGAGCGGGACCCGACACTATGCTGTGGATATACGTAGGAACAACTGGAAGTGGTAAACCCTACAAGAGAGAGTTACGAGTTTCCAGAGAACGAGAGAGAGACAGAGAAGTGAAGGCCAAGAGTGAGTCTCACGCACAGAAGGCTGCTAAGTTGTCCAAAATTCTCAGCGGGTCTGGAAAAATGTACCGACGGTCTAAAAGTTTGTCCGTGTTCTGGATCTGGAAACTCCGACAAAGACGACCATTCCAGGCCCCCCCACAGCTCTTGGGTCTCAAGCGCCTGACGTCGTCCCTGGGTCAAGAGAGCTCTCGGGGGGTACTTCCCATGCATTCCAGACTTTAGTTTCGTGTACACCGAGCCGTAAGTCGGTGCGGGATGTGTCCCAGTGTGGAGACTTTGCCCATCAGCCAGACTGCTCTTAAGCGGATCCCACCCTCACTCCAGACGAGAAGTAACAGTTGACTCCGGCTCAGAGGCGGTGGTGCTTCACCTTGAAGGAAGTTTAAAAGATTCAGACACTTCCGCTAAGTGTGGCTGAGGCGTGAAGACTCCTAGCGGCCGATGAGACTAACAAAGATGTTAAGTAGACGTAGCAAGCAATGTTTAGGTAGTATTCCTCACCCTGTCTACCACCTTTGCCGCCCTCCCCTAACCTTGGCATCACCTTCACCGTCCTTCTTCACCCAGTCATCATCTTCACCGCCCTCCTTCACCTAGGGATCACCTTCACCGCCCTGTTTACCAAGGCATCCATCACCTTCACAGACTTCCATAGAAGTTGTTAGATTCTGTGTAATTTCCGCGATTGTATGTGAGTCTGGTCTTATCACTATTCTCTTTACTTGCTCTTTACCACGTAATCAAAATGAGGTATTACATGATTGTTTTTGCAGATGGCGCACCGTATATGATGTCTGATTTTCCGTGCATTTTATTTTTCTTTTCCATGATTGATCGCCGTTTTCTGCGTTACCGAAGTAGCCCCTGGAACAGACGAAGAAAGGGTCATATTCGCTCACGTCCATTCTCTAGCTGTCATATGTAATGCACCGAAACCACAACTCCCAATCCTCGTCCAGGCCCCACAGTCCTTTCCATGGTTTACCTCGGACGCTTCATATGCCTTGTATACCATATCGTTCCAGTTCGCTCTATCCCGTGCACGCCTTTCATCCTCCTGCATGTTCAGCCCCGATCATTTAAGCAAAAATTCATTCCATTCTCTCATCTCAAATTTGGTCTACCTTTTCTCCTTGTTCCCCCAACTTTTGACAGTAAATATCTTCCTGGTTACCTCTCCTCATTCATTCTCTCCTTATGTCCAAACCATTTCAACACTCTCTTCAGCTCTCTCAACCACACTCTTTTTATTACCACACATCTCTCTATCCCTTTTATCACGTACTCGATCAAAGCACCTCACACCACATATCGTTCTCAAGCATTTCATTTCCAACACTTCCACCTTCGTCCCCACATCCTCATCTACAGGCCATGCCCCGTATCTGTATAACATTGTTGGAACTACTATGCCTTCAAACAACCATTTTTGCCCTCTCTTTTTTTACACATTCTTCAATGCTCCCAGAACCTTCGCCCCCTCACCCACCTTATGACTCACTTCCGCTTTCATGATTCCAGTCGCTGCCAAGTCCACTTCTTGCTCATCTAAGTCATTTACATTTATTTTTCATCGAGTTCCTGATGTTCAACTGTGAGACATCACAAGTAAATTCTTTACTCTGTTTAGCGTGGAAAGATAAATAATTGCGGTGACTGATACAAGCAAGATTTGTATACCAGTGTCTCGCAGTACACTGTAGACTCTCCTGTACAGTATACTACAACACTGTACACTACAGTATAGTACAAGACTACACTGTACAGTATAGCACAAGACTCTACACTGTACAGTATACTACAAGACTCTACATTGTACGGTATACTACAAGACTCTACATTGTACAGTATAGTACAAGACTACACCATACAGTATAGTATAAAACTACACTGTACAGTATAGTGCAAGACTCTACACTGTACGGTATAGTACAAGACTACACCATACAGTATAGTATAAGACTACACTGTACAGTATACTACAAGACTCTACACTGTACAGTATACTGCACGTCTTGCTTTAGAATTATACATGGGACGGCTGGGTCTCTGGGAAAGAATTTCATATGATTTACTGGTGACCTTGACGTCTTGTACTAGTGACGTATGATGCTGGGGCCTTGAGCGAGGTTAGCCAGCGTTCTACACACACACACACACACACACACACTAGATATGGTCAGCGATGCTGTGCAAGTCTCACATGACCATGGTTTCTCTCTCTCTCTCTCTCTCTCTCTCTCTCTCTCTCTCTCTCTCTCTCTCTCTCTCTCTCTCTCTCTCTCTCGATTGATTGATTGATTGATTGATTGATTGCAAGCATTTGGGTAAACACTCTATCCTTACCTTTATCCTCCCACCCTTCCCCACTCCCTACCTTCCTCTTCTCCTCCCTGCCTTACCTTTATTTCCCTTAACCTTCCCCCTCCCCCGCCATACCGCCACTTCTCTTCCTCTCCATAACATGAAAAAAAAAAAATCATTTCCATTAGCTAGAGACTGAACGACCAGAGATAACGATATAAAATCGGTATTCAAAACCTTTTTCATCTTTAGAATCTTGACACAATGGGATGAACAACCAACATATGTTATCGGAATGACGTCTCTCGAGGCTACACGAACACATTGGTGACATCTCTCAGTTGTAAATACGGAGGAACGGACATTTGACTTGAATAATTCAAAAATCAACCTCTTATTCCATTTCTGATCACAGCTTCCTCCTTGGAGGACCCGGTTGCAGAGTGAGGAAGTTTTCCCGCTCACACTTTCCTCTAGAATTACCACGGCGGTGTACCTTCGCCATACTGTGACGTGTTTCTTTTTCATTTTTCTTTTCCCTTGTTGGTTGTTGCAGCAGAAGGTAGGGGGAGGCGTCTGCTGCAATATTACTTAATTTTTTTCGTACCACAACTGAGATTAGTCTGTCCTCCAGAAGTTAATCTCGTCAGGGAACATATGACGTCCTGTTATTCTCTGTCCTTACCATATACACCTCCTCTCTTCACGTCCATTCCTCCGTTCCCTTCCCTGTGCCTCCCGGCAGCGAGCTGGGGGTGAGCCAGCCGCCCCGCCCCGCCTGAGCTCAACATTGACAGCACGTACCTCCCAGATTCGTTGACTGTCGGTGCCGCTGGTTCCGCTAATGAAGACGCAGGTCCCATCAGGTACGACTGAGCGCCGGTCTCTTTCTTTCTTTAGGCTGTCATGGCTCTTACGTCTTCCCCCCCTTCCTCATGACCTCTTCCAACACTGTCTTTCTCTCTCTCTCTCCTCTGTTCCTCCCGTCCTTTCTCCTCCTCTGCTCCCTAACACCGCATCATTCTTCGAGTTCCAACGATATCTTGTTACGTCTCCACTCTTTCGCTTTCTCTGTTCCTCGTATTCCTCTTGTCTTTACGTTGTCTGGTACATTTCTTATTGCCTGTAAGACTATTTGATTACAGTGCTTCAGAAATTCTATGACGGTGTTCAGAAAATTAAACTTGGTGATCGTTTCCTTTTACTTCGTCCGTCCGTTGTAACCGTATTGTTCGATATGTGTCCTCGTGCTCTGATATCACTGTCCTCGTACATTGCTATTGTCCTCGTTCTTTGATATTACTGTCCTCGTGCTCTGATATCAGTTGTCTTGTTCTGATATCACTGTCCTCGTACCATTGTCCTCGTACTGTCATATCTCTGTCCTCGTACTCTCATATCACTGTCCTCGTACTCTCATACCATTGTCCTCGTACTCTCATATCTCTGTCCTCGTAATCTCACATCACTATCAGTCACTCCAAGACTCTGGGCCTCGTTATCGTGTGGCATTCACTTGGAGAGATGGCCTCATCCATCGTACGGTTGTCGTACTAAGACCAACATCACAACTTCAGAACACTAGATCAGAAACACATGAGGTTTTACACAACTGTGTCCCAACATGTGAAGAACTGAATGGCGAAAGAATTATAACGCTTATCCTAACTTAGATGTGCCTCTCATACAAATGTCGGACCTAAACTATATTTAGGAAACTTGGCGAAACTTCAGTTGTTACGTACGGAATTTTAATTTAGTCGCTTCTCTCAGTATCTGAATGCTTGAATGGCGTAGGACTCCTAACTATATTCTGACTTGTATGCCACTTATACAAAGGTTTGTCCTTGAACTTAACCAACCTGATGCGTCAGTTGATGAAGATTCCACCTTTAACTGTGGAATTTGAAAAAGAGATTTTTGTTTTTCATGTTGACCGAACAATATTTCTGCCCTTTCCTAGTTCACTTTTAATCATTGTGTTGCTCTGCAGACGACACCAGCATTCTATGGAACACCATTTCTCGTCACAGTTATCGAAATGGCGCATAAGTATGTACAGTTCAGACTAGATGGGTATCAAAAATGCATTATAGCCAGATTTGCAGCTGCAGTGAGTTAAAAGAACCATTCCTAGCGAAACAGGTTCTTCGCCAACCAGTGTATGTTGAGTTTATCATCCTTAAGCTGCCAGCTTTTGTTTGATAGTAGTTGAAAAGAGGGTATGCTATTAGTGAGTCCTCCTCCTATATATTTTTCCCTCATATTTGGCTCTTAAATTTGCATATAGTTCAAGCAAAATGTGTACCCAACTGTATTTCATTGCTTTTAGGCATTGTCATCTTGTTAGATCGTACAGGTAAAGAGATATCAGCATTTATAAAGAAAATACATTTATCTATGATGATACTTGACGTGAATCGCCCCACAATCATTATTTCGAAGGTCCATCGAGACTGACTCGTTATGCTCAAGCTCAGTTACTATATATAAGCGTCCTCAAACACAGGCGGATATATTGATGTATGTAGTGTACCAGTTTGTGCGGAAATGTCCTCTTAATGACGGATACAAAACCAGATCATCATTAACCACAGGTTTGTGGCTCGTTAGTTTCATGAATGCTGACCATTGTGAGTGACATGGGAAAGGATGTTCTTGTCAGAAGTGCCACTGTGTAGTGACTATACACCCTGGAAAGAAACGTGTGATGTCTGTATACTCCATGACACTGTACTTTCCTGTCTGGACTTACCAGTCTTTCCCTCCTTCTCTAACATTAGTGTTGTGGTTCTTCTTCCTCCAGCATGTAAACAGCACAGCTGTGAAGAGAGAGAATCTCTCTTAACTGAAGAACTGAATTTGACTGGAGTTTCGTGGGCGATGGACCTGCATCAGTTTCATTTCGAGTTTCAGCAGAAGGTTAGAAAAAAAAAGTATTTGTTGAATAGGTTTATGCGGTATTTTATGACACTAAATTGTTGAGGTTGTGAATCTATGTATAACTTGTTTTAAACATTACTGTGTAGATTGTTCGTAAATGTATACGTTATTATATAAGTTGATATCAAATTTTGTATAATGATATTCACATGTAACGGATTCGCAGGTTTTAATCTATACAGGTTTCACATGTAATCACGCGTACAATTATTGTGGCATATAATGATCTGGTCACACCTTCCTCATTGGCTTCAGCTGCCGCGAATTTTATCGATGTTCTGGCACATAGAAGTTGTCGCTGGTCTGTATACTGTTTGTAACAAGACTGCGTGGACGTATGGATGAAGAACTTGCCCTTCTGTATCAGGTATTCAACTTTCCCTGTGTGGGGTAAGCAGTGGTCGCCTCTCAGCCATTCAGCAAAAGTCAACCCTTGGTCATTCCCCAATGAATATTCCACCTCAGGTGAAGGGCAGCAACGAACTTTGAAAGTAAGAGCCTGTGAAATATTATTCCTAGCAAGTTTCGACAGCTACTTACGAATCAATTCCTGCTCTTGTTTTCAGTGTTCGTTGCTGCCTTTCAACCGATTTGTCACCGTGGATAACACCTTATCCATCTTGCTTTGCTCAGAATTCTTATTGGTTCACGACAGGTCTTTAGTACATGTATACAACATAATTTTTGTCTTCGGAGTCTGTCTGCAGCCGCTTCTCGGTGATGTCCGCCATCTTTGTTTACATTGAAACCGACTCGCCTACCTTATCTATTCAGTCGAGTTACTCCTATTTCTTGTAATTAAATCAAAACCATAATCACTATTTGTCCTCAGTTGACTGCGCATAAACACAGAATCCGAACTCGCCATGTAGAATAGACATACACTGTAAAGAATGTGTCTAGAAAAGCATTTTCTCATTGCTCAGGTGATACATTCTTGAAATCGTATAAGCATTTCTCGACCGCAGGACGCTGGAGCGAAGATATGGATCATGGTGTCCTAACCCCCCTGGCCATCCTCGCCTTCCCTTCGTCTAGCTAGGGTCTTCATTCTTCACTTGACGTCACACTCACATCCTACATAGTGTGTGACGTCATATGACGCGCCATATGACACGTCACACCGACACCACCACAGAGACCACATAAGACCCGTTACACCAGCATGTCCATAAGACACATCAGAACGTCACCATATACAACACATCAGCACGACACAACACCATATAACGCGTCACCATACGTAACACGTCACAGCAGTATGTCGTATCCTACGTCACAAGAATATGATGTCATCACGTTACAGCCCCACGCAACATAGGAAACGCACCACATGAACACCATAAATTTTGACGTCTATAAACCCCCATTACCTTCCCATTTCCCCTTTTTTTAAAACCCGTCATAACTTTCCCCATCTCTTTTGATGGCATGGTAATTCCACCACTCAGCCCAATAGATTATCTGGCCACCACTCTGTTATATCTATCTTATTAATATCACATTTGAACATATTTCTGCGTCTTATAACACTGTGAGTCCTCTCCAGTCGTAAATTCATCTCCCCCAGAATAGTTCTTCCAATTATCATACAGAGGATTGGATCGTCCATACATCTAATTGATGGATTCTCAGCCGGGAGGTTATAGCTCTACTAAGTTTACTTGTGTATACTTATAGCTGCCCGGCTCATCAGCTCGCACGGTCTGACCTTAAAACTTGAACGTAAGGATGAGCCGTTGTTTACTTCCTAAAGACCTCTAAGCTTTGGAACTCTACCTTCTCAAGCTTTTACCTTCTCAAGCTTTTTCTTAACAGCTTTATGACCTGCCTCTATATAAAAGACAAGGGTTCTACTTTCTCAAAAAAGAAAAAAATAAAGTTTTAGCTGCTTCTATCCCGTTCTTTCTCCGTTTTTTATGCTTCACTTTAGGCCTGGCCTTCTCGATGTGGGGGTTTGTAAGCCACGGGAGTCTTCCACGTAAAAAGAAAATGGGAGAATAAAACACACATCACACCATGAGACTGGCTTCCCCAACACTGTATGAAACATTCACATCCCGGCCTTGTGGGACACACACACACACACACACACTAACTAACTATATAAGAAACTGAGTACCACCACACAACATATCACAGCAGCAGCACCATACAAGGAACACAGCACAGCGGCATCATGCTGTGTCAAGATATAATTTTAACATCCTCATTGGTGAGTACAAGTTACCGGAGTCTTGAGTGGAGGAGGAACTTCAGCAGGTGACCGACCCTACACGACGGAGGAGGATGTCCACCTCGGGAGGGCGAGTGGTTAGGTTAGGTTCCTTCTGGCTCAAGTTAGGCAACCCTGGGACACGTACACCTTCACTTCCCATCCCTCCAGCCTCTCTCTCTCTCTCTCTCTCTCTCTCTCTCTCTCTCTCTCTCTCTCTCTCTACCCTCAGGCTACAGCCCAAGACTTGAAACTTCAAGTGCCTCTTAAAGAGGAGGATTATGACTTGGAGGGTTAGATTATTCTTAACTAGGGTTTTCGAGTTGTTGGTGTGTGTGTGTGTGTGTGTGTGTGTGTGTCATCTTCACACATCAGTCGTCTCCATCAAACTTCACAAAGTGTGTCACAGATTTTTTGTGAGAACCACATCTCCAACACCGGACTCGTGGCCACAACGTTGTAACACCCCGATGTGTGTGGAGGTGAGGTGGGATTGAGATGTGTGTGTGGTGAGGTGTGGAGGGGTTGAGATGTGTGTGTGGTGGGGTGAGGAGGGGTTGAGATGAGTGTGTGGTGGGGTGAGGAGCGGTTGAGATGTGTGTGGTGAGGTGTGGAGGGGTTGAGATGTGTGTGGTGAGGTGAGGAAGGGTTGAGATGTGTGTGGCGGGGTGTGGAGGGGTTGAGATGTGTGTGGCGGGGTGTGGAGGGGATGAAATGTGTGTGTGTGTGTGTGTGTGTGTGTGTGTGTGTGTGTGACGGTGTGTGAAGGGGTTGTGATGTGTATGGGGAGGCGTGGAAGGGTTGAGATGTTACAATCTATTCACACCTTAGTCACAAGCCAGTTACAACTTAGTCACAATCATGTCAAAACCTATTCCGAATCTAATCACAACTTAGTCACAACTTAGTCAAATATATAGTCACAACCTAGTCACAAAGAAACAAATGAAAGTGTTGCGTACACACACGTGCAGTTGAAATAATGTTTATGCTTGTATCTGTACTGATGATTAACACCCACACACAAGTCTGTCACCATTCCTTCTACCTCCACATCCCCGTCCATTAACCCCCATCACACACACACACACACCAGCGCGCCGTTGTCTCCGATCGTGTCCAAATCCGCGGGATTGGCTGGTGAGTAAAGTGAAATAGACGGGAGACTCTGGGTCTGAGGCGACCTGCCCGAGCTGTCGGTAATGAGAGTGGATCCCACACAATAGGGATTATGGCCGTTAACTCTGGATTGGATCCTATTAACGCTGTTCCTCCCGACCCTCCCGTGTTCTGCCGGTCAGTGTGGATAATCTGTCTTCTCCTGGAACATATTGTTTGTAGAAGGAATCCAACTATTTCACTCGTTTTCCTTAATTCAATTTTCATTCCCGAGAAATAGTTTTCATCAGAGTGTAAACCCGGATTCCAAACAATTGTTTTTCCTGGTAAAGAAGGAAACACAAGACAGACAAAATAGACAAAAGGGATTGAACTAAATGACATGTGAGAAAAAAAATCACTTGGTCCTAGTTTTTCTGTCGTCATAGATTAAACAATTGCGAGTTAGCCATATTTTTAGGATTCCCAGCAACACTTTGGTCCCATTTTTGACGGTGTAAATATAACTCATTTATAGGTTGTTAACCATGTGAGTGATGAGGCCTGTAGTTGAAGTAGATGAGGTAGAAATGTTGTTACCTGAAAATTTTAAATTCCGTTCATCATTGGTGTATAATTTGTTGGCGGCAGGTGCGGAAATGTGATCCTGCGGGCGTGTGGTGGTGGTGGGTGGGTGTGTGGAGATCGGGTTAGTTAGGGGACGGGGTTCTGAAGGTCGAGGTTACACTGTGAGGTTGTGGAGGTCGGAATACATGTACAGAGGTGGGAGGAGGGTTGGGATGCGTGTGGTGGGGATGTGGAGAGGTTGAGGTGTTTGTGATGGAGTGTGGAGGGGTTGAGGAGTGTGTGGTGGGGTGTGGAGAGGTTGAGATGTATGTGATGGAGTGTGGAGGGGTTGAGGAGTGTGTGGTGGGGTGTGGAAGGGTTGAGGTGTGTGTGGTGGGATGTGAAAGGGTTGAGATGTGTGTGATGGAGTGTGGAGGGGTTGAGGTGTGTATGGTGGGGATTGGAGGGGGTGAGATGTTAATGGTGGGGTATGGAGGGGTTGAGACGTGTGGCATTTTGATGGAGTACTTGAGTGGCTATTTGGAACATTAATAGGCAAGTAAATGTTTGGAGGGTTGAGAGCTAACTGAGAATATGGAACTTACAGTAGATAAGTAGATAATTGGAGCCTGGATAAGTGCATGGGTACAGATGACTGATGATTAGCAAGAGTTTGTGTGGAAACCTTGAGATAGATATGTATGGGACTGGGTATATATATGTTGTACACATGGTTAATGTGGAATGGAAAGGTGGTTGATGTTTATATATATATATATATATATATATATATATATATATATATATATATATAATATATATATATATATATATATATATATATATATATATATATATATATATATATATATATATATATATATATATATATATATATGGGACTGGGGTAGAATGTATGGCAGGAACCATGGAAGCTAATCGCATGTTTACCAAATGGCGTCCTAGCTACGTCTCTTCGTTGTATATCAACTGACTGTTATATTCCTCTCTTGTGTCTCCCCTGATGATGTGATTATTACACGAAAGTGCACTTGGGAACTTATCGTGTTTCATTTTCCCCGTGGACTCGCAGGAATATATATATTATATAATATATATATATATATATATATATATATATATATATATATATATATATGAAGTGATGAACGATGAATATTTAAAAGAAAGAAAAAGTGTTTTTCAAAAAAAAAAAAAAAGAATCTATTCTATCAAGTATGAAGGACAGACAGGATAAACAACACCAGAAAGCTCATGGTACAGGTGAGTGTTGCAAGTCTGTGCTCCAGGCAACAATTTCCATTAATATTTGAAGATTAATCTTTATTCAGCAATATTAACACTTGAATATTTGATCCGTTTTCTTTCTCAGTTGAGCAGTATTAATACTTGATTATTTGATCCGTTTTCTTTCTCAGTTGAGCAGTATTAATACTTGAATATTTGATCCGTTTTCTTTCTGTTTGACGAATGTCTTTTGTGTCCGTTGCCAGATGGTCGTGTCCTGAGTCACTGAGATGAATCACATGAAATATGTCGTGAAAAATGGCACAGACTGAACGTTGAATTTTACCCTAAATATCTAATCCTTCAGAAGGCATCAACATGCCAGAGATGGTGTATCATATAACACTCTATATAGAATTAATCTAGTTCTCTTATTAAGGGTTAGTGTAGGTAAAGTCATGACTGATTGTGCCTCTGCAGTTCGATATAGGATTGAAGCAATATATATATATATATATATATATATATATATATATATATATATATATATATATATATATATATTACCGGACTCCGCCATCTCGAAAGGTTACTTTGCAGGTGAAAAAGTCACATAGGCAAGGCTGTACCATTGGACTTAGTTTCGTCAAAGAACTTCACATTTTAAAAGAGTCCACATTTCCCTGTTACAGGAAGTAGCGCAGCCGTGAGGCCTCAGGAAAGGTCATGGGTATATATATTCTTTCATACGCGTTCACAATTTCCTGCGTTAGCTAGGTACCCTCAGGCTCTGCTGGATCAGCTGTCCAGAAAAACAATATCCCAGCTTAGCTTAGCTCCAGACTCGGTTCCCATCTTAAGTCGCCTTCTAGAACATGCAGGAGACTTGAGCAGTATTTTTCCTCCTCTGTCATACCAATGGATTATTGTTATTATTATTTATTATATATCATTTGTATTATTATTATCATTATTAGTATTACTACTGTTATTATTATTATTATTATTATTATTATTATTATTATTATTATTATTATTATCATTATTATTATTATTATCATTACTTATTATTATTGTTATCATTATTGTTAGTCATATAACCCGATGACCTCATCGCCCAACTTCCTCAACGCTGCACTGCAATCAGTAGCAGGGAGAGGATAGACTCTTTTGGTAAAGTGAGAACATCCTCGACCTTTGTTCACTCAGGGCGTGACCAGCAGGAAGTGGAGTCCGGTAACGCCTCCTCAAACGTTCATTGGAAGTGAATGACGTACACAAGGAGCACCTACCTGCTGGAGGGGGGAAGGGAAGGAGGGGGGAGACTTACATAGGCGAGAGCTTGCGCAGTGCATCCATGCGACGCGTCGGTCGGCGCACCTGCGCGCGCACCTACCTACCTACCTACCGCTCACTCACTCAGAAGTGGATGAGACCAAATATACCCGTGACTTTCCCCGTCAGAGAACACAAGGGAGGAGTTTGTACACTTCCTACATTCCGGTCATTTCAAATTATTGCACGCTGTAAATTGCGATGTTGAGAAACGTATTCTGGAAACTTTAGTTTTGTGGAAACAGAAGATAATATATGATTTCTTGACTTCAACTGACGTTGATTTTTTTTTCTTTTGAGTTCGTCTCTCCACAAGTCTTCGTTAATCTCCCCACAAGGTTTCGTCAGTCTCCCCACAAGTCTTCGTTAGTCTCCCCACAAGGTTTCGTCAGTCTCCCCACAAGGCTTCGTCAGTCTCCCCACAAGGCTTCGTCAGTCTCCCCACAAGGCTTCGTCAGTCTCCCCACAAGTCTTCGTTAGTCTCCCCACAAGGCTTGGTCAGTCTCCCCATAAGCCCTCATTCCCCCTTCTTTTCAACAGTTCAGGGATGGTTGTGGCTTAACAACCACAGCCAGAACTGGAGGCTAGTTTTTTTGCGTGATTTTAGCTCTTATGTGGTAATAATTCCACCCTAATTATGTCTCGTAATTTTATTGCTCATTTATGTTTAACTTTAGGATGTCTGAATATATGGAAGTTACTGTGGTAGATAATCCTATCCTTGTTTACAACGGACACAATCATTCAAATGTGTTGCAGGTTTTTGCCGACATATATTCGACTGTAAGTGTATGATTCACAGTTATACTTCACATGTATCATGTGTGGGCTAGGTTCCTGATAAGCCTCGGGCTATAGCCTCCGTATCATGATCGTGGATGAAGAAGAACCCGAAGCGTCTGAGCTGTGGGCCTGGGAGTGTAGTGTAGAGATGGTATATGGTGCAGGATGTGCTGTACAGTTCTTGTTCACAATATGTTTCCCAGCTAAAGATGTGTGTGTGTGTGTGTGTGTGTGTGTGTGTGTGTGTGTGTGTGTGTGCAGATATTCATGATAAACCACTTGAAGCTCTGTTTCTACGGAAAGGAGGTCTGGTTTAAGATACTTCATAGATTTCTAGGAGAGAGTTTTCTTTCTTAGACTAAAAGGAAGACGATGTATTTTCTTTTTTTTTTTTTTTGTATCTGAACTGCCAGAAAGCATTTGACACTAGTCTGCATGGGAGGCTGATGAAGACTCTGGATCACCAGGCAGGCATAAGGTGGAAAACCCCTTCGATGTATATACGACTATGTCTGTAGAATTCAACAAAGCACGCCGCATCCAGATGGGTTGAGGTGGCCAGCGGAGTGCCACAGGGCATTGCTGTGGGACCAGTACTATTTCTGATCTATGTAAAAATGATTAGCGCCTGAAGGTGTTATCTCGTACCTGATGATGATTTCAGACGATGCAAATGTCACGAGGGAAGTGGAAGAGCGAGGAAGATTGCATCAACTCACGAGGGGACCTAAATAGACTCCAGTGTTGGTCTGATACTTGGATGATGAAACTCAAACCGAACAAATGCTAGGATATGAGGCTGGGAGAGGGTGAAAGAAGGCCTCAGTATCATTATCATCTAAGAGGACATAGGATTCAGGATTCTGTGTGGGAGAGAGATCGTCCCTAACTTGGCCCCAGAGTCCAACGTAAGGAGAATAGTTAAGGATACAGATATTGTAGGCTGGTAAATATTAGAACTGCGTTCAAAACCAGAAAATGCTTCTCACGTTTGGTCACCGCACCTAAAGATGCTCAAAGAGTTAATAGAGAAGTTCCATAGAAGGACAACAAAGATGGTACCAGAATTAAGAGAGCTGAGGCACAGGGAAAGGGTAGAGATTTTGAATTTGCCCACCTTGTAGGAGAGAAAAGTAAGGGGTGACCTGATGAGAATTCTTAATTTTTTTTCAGACATGGATAACGTAGACAGTGAACACTTCCTGGAGAGACGTAAGAATATAGCCACCAGAAGACATCACATGAAATTAAGGAAGAAACTTGTTACAAAAGATGTAAAGAAGTTCTTTCTAAAGTATAAGACTGGTTGATGAATGGAATAGAATGACTGAGGACGTAGTTAATGCGGACAGCATAAAAAGATCAAAGAAGTTGTGTGAGTGTAAAACTCCTCCACCGTACTGTACAAATAGGTCATTACGAAATTATACACACGATAGAGCCCCATCAGTGTAGAACTCCCTACCCCTTACAGCACTGTTAGATAATCACACCTTTTCCAAGGTAAAGGAGAAAGAAAATAGAATCATTAACTTCCATTCTTCTTTCTTTTTACTTATTTCCAACGGAAGACCTGGGCGTGATAGGCTCATTTGTCCTTGACTGGGGCCCCACACACACACACACACACACACACACACACACACACACACGCACACGCACATACCTCTTTACATACTTCAGCACATTCACTCCCTCGTATAATGACCGTCTTGTTCCGGGTTGCACCCAACTGCTCATTCTAATTAAGTCTTATTTTCCCCAGCGTTGAGTTGTAACAAAATCCAGACGACCAATTTTCTCTCTCTCTCTCTCTCTCTCTCTCTCTCTCTCTCTCTCTCTCTCTCTCTCTCTCTCTCTCTCTCTCTCTCTCTCTCTTTTACCCAAAAGAAATTGACATATATTGATCATGTGTCATTTTCACTCTTTGTGTGTGTGTGTGTGTGTGTGTGTGTTCTATGTCAGGTATAATTCCTGCGTGTTTTATTTCCAGGTTGCACAGTGTAAATCCAGACTTTCCCCTGCATACGTAATAGTGATCTGTAGTCTGGGCCTTGGGATGTGCGTGTCGTGTGTTGGAAAGTTGTGGTTATTCTGGGTTAGGGTGATTAAGAGATGATGAAAGTTGACCCCTCATGAACACGACAGTACAGGCCTTGAACAAGGCGGTAGAGTCCTTGAACACGACGGTACACTCCTTGAACACGACGGTACACTCCTTGAACACGACGGTACACTCCTTGAACACGACGGTACACTCCTTGAACACGACGATACAACCATTGAACATGACGGTACTACCATTGAAGACGACGGTATAACCTTGAACACGACGGTATAACCATTGAGCACGACGTCATAACCTTGAACATGACGGTACAACCACTGAATACGACGACATAACCTTGAACACGACGATACGGTCCTTGAGCACGAAGTTACGACCCTTGAGCACGACGGTACAAATCCTTGAGCACGACGGTACGTTCCTCGAGAGCGACGGTGCAATGCTTTGAGCACAACGGTATGACCCTTAAACACGACGGTACGATCCCTGAGTCTGATATCGTGTGCTTTGACTTAACCTTTAAGGTATCAAGAAACTCTTTCATGATTAACTTTAGGGAAGTTGGATTAATCTTTAAGCACTTGAGGATCAACTTAAGGGAAGGTGGATCGATATTTAGCCAGTGGATGATTAACTTTAGGGAAGGTGGATTAATCTTTAGACGCTTGAAATTAAGCTTTAGGTAAGGTGGATCACATTTTAAGTACCAGTAATTAAGGTTTAGGTAAAGCTGGGATTATTCTTTTGGTACAGATGAGATTAACCTGAGGAAACAGAGGATTAAAACTGTCCGTGAAGGAGATTAACTTTTTTGTGCGTAGGGAATTAGTTTAGGGGTAAAGGAGAATAATTTATTGCTCAAAATACTGAATCATTTTTGAAGGTGGAATAATATATATTAAGCCATAGTTTATAGGGAAGGTTCAGTACAAGGGCCACGTTCGAGGTGATGACATATATTTTGTTCTTATACAATCCATCGGGAAGGTGAATGAAATCGTTCAACTGTCCAAACTGGTCGTTCCCATGTCGCTAACTACCCGGTAATATCTCAGGGTGACATGATGTTGGATACCTGGCTCACGGGTGCGGGAAAGCATCAGCGACCGTCTGTTGTTCTTCGCCACGTCCTCCAGGTTTTCCGTTCGTCAGTGTGCACGTCGCTATCATCACCCGTGCATGAAGGCCGTCTCTCAAGCGCCCGTCACTGCTGGCTGAGATCTGGGAGATTGTTGTTCCCTTGTGCTGGTGCTCTACAGCGGTGATCGTTAGGAACGTTGGGCGTCCGTAGAGTGGCTCGCTGAGGGATGATGTGTGGACGTGTGTGTAAGCGGTGGACATGTACTCAAAAGTTGATCTATCGAGGCAAAAGGAATTAGCGTAAGTAAAAAAATTGGGTGTTATTATGCGAACAGGTGCGTATAAGGTTCGCTCTGTACTGTGCGTATGTACGTGTGTAGGAGTGGGTGCGTACTGGACGTATGTATGTATCTAGAAGTGGGTGTGTACTGAATGTATGTATGTATGTATCGTATACAGGGATGGACGTGTGTAGCAGAAGACGTGTGTGAGACGTATGCAAATGGCGGGTTTGTGTACGAGACGACGTGTGGGTGTGTGTATACGTCTGGTATGCATGAGGGTGGGTTCGGGAGGGTTGTAGCGGCAGCGGGAGGAGTGGGCATGAGAGGGTTGTAAGTAGTTCTTCTTTCCTCAGGTAATTGAGAGGGGAAGAGGTCTGGGAATCCCATCCTCCCCATATTCCCCATCCCTCCCATCCTCCCTATCCCTCCCCATCCTTCTTATCATATCCATCCTTCCCACCCTCCCTATCCCTCCCATCCCCCCCATCCCCCCATCCTCCCCATCCTTTCCATCCTCCCCATCCTTCCCATCATCCCTATCCCTCTCCTTCCTTCTTATCCTTTCCATCCTTCCCATCCCCCCTATCCCTCCCATCCTCCCAATCGTCTCCATCGTTCCCATCCTCCCCATCCTTTCCATCCTCCCCATCCTTTCCATCCTCCCCATCCTTCCCATCCTCCCTATCCCTCCCCATCCTTCTTATCCTTTCCATCCTTCCCATCCCCCCTATCCCTCCCATCCTCCCAATCGTCTCCATCGTTCCCATCCTCCCCATCCTTTCCATCCCCCATCCTCCCCATCCTTCCCATCCTCCCCATCCCTCCCATCCTCCCCATCCTTCCCATCCTTCCCATCCCTCCCCATCCTTCTTATCCTATCCATCCTTCCCACCCTCCCTATCCCTCCCATCCTCCCAATCGTTCCCATCCTCCCCATCCTTTCCATCCCCCCATCCTCCCCATCCTTTCCATCCCCCCATCCTCCCCATCCTTTCCATCCTCCCTATCCTTTCCATCCCCCCATCCTCTCCATCCGTCCCATCCTCCCCATCCGTCCCATCCTCCCCATCCTTCCCATTAAAAGCCTAAAGATTAATGGACGTTTATATCTTTCGTGTATGTTGTTGTTGTTGTTGTTGTACTTGTTGTCCTTGTCGTTGTTCGTCCTGTTGTTTTTATTGTTGTTGTCTTTGTTTTACGGTTATTATCGTTGTTAATCTTGTTGTTATTGATGTTTTTGTTCTCGCCATTATCACCGTTGTTTTTGTCGCCTTTTTGACAGTTTTCTTTGTTTTTGTCGTTGTTAACGTTATTGTTCTTCCTGCTGTTGTTGTCTTTATCATTGTTTTTGTTGCTTTCTTTGTTACTGTAGTCTTTATTGTTGTTGTTGTTGTTGTTGTTATTACTGTTGTCTTCTTCGGTTTTACTGTTGTTATTGTAGTTGTTGTTATTGTTGTTTTTGTCATCCTTGCTGTTGTTTTCTTTGCTATCGTTTCGTCGTTTTTGTAATTGTTATCCTTGTTGTTGTCCTGGATGACGCCGTTGTTGTTGTTTTTGTTGTTATTGTCGTCCCTTGTTTATGTGGTTGCCGGTGCTACTAATTCTGGTGACGTTGATGTTTTTGTTGGAGGTACTGTGGTGCCGCTGGTGTTGTTGTCGGTGATGGTGGTGTTGTTGTCGGTGATGGTGGGGTTGCTGTTGGCGATGGTGGTGGTGTTGCTGGCGATGGTGGGGTTGTTGTTGGCGATGCTGGGGTTGTTTTTGGTGATGATGATGCTGCTGCTTCAACTGTTGTTGGTGGGCCTGGTGGTGGTGGTGATGTCGGTGCTGTTGTTGGAGTGGCTATTGCTGGTGTTGATGCTGCTGCTGTTGCCGGAGAGGCTCTTGCTGGCGCTGCTGCTGTTGTTGCCGGAGAGGCTCTTGCTGGCGCTGCTGCTGTTGGTGTGGCTAGTGTTGGTGGTGTACCTGGGGCCTCTGGCTTAAAGGGGTGGGGCTGGTGAGTGGGGTGTCATGCCCCAGCCACTAAAGTGGAGCACTCCTCCTCCCTCCCTCCCTCCCTCCTGCAGCAGGAGCAGGCGGAGGGCGTCCGGGTAAACCATCTCATGACGCCCCTCCTCACCAGCGCACCTCCCTGCTAGACCATGTGTACACGTATACCTCGTGTGTACTAAGAGCACCAAGTGTATCCACACACACATACACACACGGTGTTATGGTTAGCGTTACTGACTATGAGTCAGCATGGGCTAGCTTGGGGTCAGCGGCCCACACTTAACTTAGGTGTTCATCCTCCCCTCTTGGCCCGTCGATTGATGGGTTGATGGCTTAGGCTAGTGTGTGTGTGTGTGTGTGTGTATTCACACACAAGAGTAAAGCATGGTTCATAAATACAATGTTTTCAGACGAGGCAACACGAGTGTAAAAGACTTTCCCCGAACACGGAGATCGCCCATAGCGATAATAAGAATATCTCTGTATGTAACATAAGCTTCTCCAGCACGTCAGTGCATACAAGCTGACATGTATTTGTTCTGTGTGTCATAACCTGAGTGGTGTACGTAAATGATGGAACGAGGAGAAACGGAAGGAGCGGAAACTACAAGAAGAGAGTGAGGTCAATGAGTGTGTAAACGAGTTTGGAGTAAGAGCATGTCGTTCGTCTGGGTTAAAACTGGTCACGCATTCAGCGCTGAACCTTATCAGGACGACTGATCTCTGAGGCAGCGACGGAACCGCTAGGAAACAGGGAGTACGAAACGACAATGAGAGGTGGCGACGAGGAGGAGGAGGAGGGTGCTGGAGGCGAAGCGATAAGGTGTGTTGCCCTTAAGACTCGGCCTCCTCAAGAATAGGTAAGGACTAGTGAAGTGCACCCTTCACTAGGGTGTGGGAACACGCATCCATGTAAGGATATGTCTGATATAAAGGTTTTGGATCAGCTTCCATGATGAAAGACAGGGACGAACAGGAGAAAAAGAAGTGTCTCATTTTTTAGGATGACTTAAGCAATTTGCGTGTAATGAAGGAACTGTCAGCGAGGCTGGTTTACAAAGTGTCCTGGAATTGATGTGCAGGTACTGGGATGGGATGGGATGGGAGTAAGTAGTATTCCTGAAGAAGAGGAGAGTTCGATTGTAATTTAGGTTGTTAGCGGAAATTACTAGTTTGTCAATCGTCATTGCTATAGATATTACAATATTGCCATACCCCACTGTGAGACGTGTGAGTGGCAACATTAAAGAAGCAACACCTGCCACAATAAAATGTTTTCGTCTCGTGATTTTCCTCAGAGGTAGAGGTGTTAGAGCAGTGGTGTCCAGCCGATGGGCCGTAGCCAATGTACAGTATGGGCCTGGACGGTTGTCGTCAGCTCAGTATGTGATCACACCCGAATATATATATATATATATATATATATATATATATATATATATATATATATATATATATATATATATATATATTTACAGGTTAGCTGATTAAGAGAGGATAGAGGAACCTGTGTCTTCGAGATCCCGCGGCTCTGCCACGCTCTACAGAGCCTCTGTCTCCCCGAACGTCACGCCAACGTCAAGTGGTGTAAACCACAGGAGGAAGCTGTGGAAGGGCCTGCCCGGCGTGGCTCCCTCCAGGCCGCATGAGCTGTCTCTATCCCCGCAGCACCGGCAATATCCGGCCAGGAGATGAATCCCTGCCAGATGCTGAGCGTCTTAATCTGGCGTGGCGGCGTGAGCAAGACGACGCCCCCGCCCGGGCGAGCCTCCACCTGGCCTAACAACTCGGGATTACACTGACCTTTTTTTTTTTTTTCAACCTCAGGAGCACGACACTGCGACCCTTGAGCACGACGGTACGACCCGCGAAGTACGACATTGCGACCTTTGAGCACGACGGTGCGACCCTTGAGTACGATGGTACGACCCTTGAGCACGACGGTACGACCTTGAGCACGATGATAACCTTTGAGCACGACGGTACGACCTTGAGCACGACGGTGCGACCCTTGAGTACGATGGTACGACCCTTGAGCACGACGGTACGACCCGCGAAGTACGACATTGCGACCTTTGAGCACGACGGTGCGACCCTTGAGTACGATGGTACGACCCTTGAGCACGACGGTACGACCTTGAGCACGACGGTACGACCCGCGAAGTACGACATTGCGACCTTTGAGCACGACGGTACAAATCCTTGAGCACGACGGTACGACCCGCGAAGTACGACATTGCGACCTTTGAGCACGACGGTGCGACCCTTGAGTACGATGGTACGACCCTTGAGCACGACGGTGCGACCCTTGAGTACGATGGTACGACCCTTGAGCACGACGGTACGACCTTGAGCACGACGGTACAAATCCTTGAGCACGACGGTACGACCCGCGAAGTACGACATTGCGACCTTTGAGCACGACGGTGCGACCCTTGAGTACGATGGTACGACCCTTGAGCACGACGGTGCGACCCTTGAGTACGATGGTACGACCCTTGAGCACGACGGTACGACCTTGAGCACGACGGTACGACCTTGAGCACGACGGTACGACCTTGAGCACGACGGTGCGACCCTTGAGTACGATGGTACGACCCTTGAGCACGACGGTACGACCTTGAGCACGACGGTACGACCTTGAGCACGACGGTACAAATCCTTGAGCACGACGGTACGACCCGCGAAGTACGACATTGCGACCTTTGAGCACGACGGTGCGACCCTTGAGTACGATGGTACGACCCTTGAGCACGACGGTACGACCTTGAGCACGACGGTACAAATCCTTGAGCACGACGGTACGACCTTGAGCACGACGGTACGACCTTGAGCACGACGGTACAAATCCTTGAGCACGACGGTACGACCTTGAGCACGACGGTGCGACCCTTGAGTACGATGGTACGACCCTTGAGCACGACGGTACGACCCGCGAAGTACGACATTGCGACCTTTGAGCACGACGGTACAAATCCTTGAGCACGACGGTACAAATCCTTGAGCACGACGGTACAAATCCTTGAGCACGACGGTACGACCTTGAGCACGACGGTACGACCTTGAGCACGACGGTACAAATCCTTGAGCACGACGGTACGACCCGCGAAGTACGACATTGCGACCTTTGAGCACGACGGTACGACCTTGAGCACGACGGTACGACCTTGAGCACGACGGTACGACCCGCGAAGTACGACATTGCGACCTTTGAGCACGACGGTACGACCTTGAGCACGACGGTACGACCTTGAGCACGACGGTACGACCTTGAGCACGACGGTACGACCTTGAGCACGACGGTACAAATCCTTGAGCACGACGGTACGACCTTGAGCACGACGGTGCGACCCTTGAGTACGATGGTACGACCCTTGAGCACGACGGTACGACCTTGAGCACGACGGTACGACCCGCGAAGTACGACATTGCGACCTTTGAGCACGACGGTACAAATCCTTGAGCACGACGGTACGACCCGCGAAGTACGACATTGCGACCTTTGAGCACGACGGTACGACCTTGAGCACGACGGTACGACCTTGAGCACGACGGTACGACCTTGAGCACGACGGTACGACCTTGAGCACGACGGTACGACCCGCGAAGTACGACATTGCGACCTTTGAGCACGACGGTACGACCTTGAGCACGACGGTACGACCCGCGAAGTACGACATTGCGACCTTTGAGCACGACGGTACGACCTTGAGCACGACGGTACGACCTTGAGCACGACGGTACGACCTTGAGCACGACGGTACGACCTTGAGCACGACGGTACGACCTTGAGCACGACGGTGCGACCCTTGAGTACGATGGTACGACCCTTGAGCACGACGGTACGACCCGCGAAGTACGACATTGCGACCTTTGAGCACGACGGTACAAATCCTTGAGCACGACGGTACGTTCCTCGAGAGCGACGGTGCAATGCTTTGAGCACAACGGTATGACCCTTAAACACGACGGTACGATCCCTGATCTGATATCGTGTGCTTTGACTTAACCTTTAAGGTATCAAGAAACTCTTTCATGATTAACTTTAGGGAAGGTGGATTAATCTTTAGACGCTTGAAATTAAGCTTTAGGTAAGGTGGATCACATTTTAAGTACCAGTAATTAAGGTTTAGGTAAAGCTGGGATTATTCTTTTGGTACAGATGAGATTAACCTGAGGAAACAGAGGATTAAAACTGTCCGTGAAGGAGATTAACTTTTTTGTGCGTAGGGAATTAGTTTAGGGGTAAAGGAGAATAATTTATTGCTCAAAATACTGAATCATTTTTGAAGGTGGAATAATATATATTAAGCCATAGTTTATAGGGAAGGTTCAGTACAAGGGCCACGTTCGAGGTGATGACATATATTTTGTTCTTATACAATCCATCGGGAAGGTGAATGAAATCGTTCAACTGTCCAAACTGGTCGTTCCATGTCGCTAACTACCCGGTAATATCTCAGGGTGACATGATGTTGGATACCTGGCTCACGGGTGCGGGAAAGCATCAGCGACCGTCTGTGTTCTTCGCCACGTCCTCCAGGTTTCCGTTCGTCAGTGTGCACGTCGCTATCATCACCCGTGCATGAAGGCCGTCTCTCAAGCGCCCGTCACTGCTGGCTGAGATCTGGGAGATTGTTGTTCCCTTGTGCTGGTGCTCTACAGCGGTGATCGTTAGGAAAGTTGGGCGTCCGTAGAGTGGTTCGCTGAGGGATGATGTGTGGACGTGTGTGTAAGCGGTGGACATGTACTCAAAAGTTGATCTATCGAGGCAAAAGGAATTAGCGTAAGTAAAAAAATTGGGTGTTATTATGCGAACAGGTGCGTATAAGGTTCGCTCTGTACTGTGCGTATGTGCGTGTGTAGGAGTGGGTGCGTACTGGACGTATGTATGTATCTAGGAGTGGGTGTGTACTGAATGTATGTATGTATGTATCGTATACAGGGATGGACGTGTGTAGCAGAAGACGGTGTGAGACGTATGCAAATGGCGGGTTTGTGTACGAGACGACGTGTGTGTGTGTGTGTGTATTCACACACAAGAGTAAAGCATGGTTCATAAATACAATGTTTTCAGACGAGGCAACACGAGTGTAAAAGACTTTCCCCGAACACGGAGATCGCCCATAGCGATAATAAGAATATCTCTGTATGTAACATAAGCTTCTCCAGCACGTCAGTGCTTACAAGCTGACATGTATTTGTTCTGTGTGTCATAACCTGAGTGGTGTACGTAAATGATGGAACGAGGAGAAACGGAAGGAGCGGAAACTACAAGAAGAGAGTGAGGTTAATGAGTGTGTAAACGAGTTTGGAGTAAGAGCATGTCGTTCGTCTGGGTTAAAACTGGTCACGCATTCAGAGCTGAACCTTATCAGGATGACTGATCTCTGAGGCAGCGACGGAACCGCTAGGAAACAGGGAGTACGAAACGACCATGAGAGGTGGCGACGAGGAGGAGGAGGAGGAGGGTGCTGGAGGCGAAGCGATAAGGTGTGTTGCCCTTAAGACTCGGCCTCCTCAAGAATAGGTAAGGACTAGTGAAGTGCACCCTTCACTAGGGTGTGGGAACACGCATCCATGTAAGGATATGTCTGATATAAAGGTTTTGGATCAGCTTCCATGATGAAAGACAGGGACGAACAGGAGAAAAAGAAGTGTCTCATTTTTTAGGATGACTTAAGCAATTTGCGTGTAATGAAGGAACTGTCAGCGAGGCTGGTTTACAAAGTGTCCTGGAATTGATGTGCAGGTACTGGGGTGGGATGGGATGGGAGTAAGTAGTATTCCTGAAGAAGAGGAGAGTTCGATTGCAATTTAGGTTGTTAGCGGAAATTACTAGTTTGTCAATCGTCATTGCTATAGATATTACAATATTGCCATACCCCACTGTGAGACGTGTGAGTGGCAACATTGAAGAAGCAACACCTGCCACAATAAAATGTTTTCATCTCGTGATTTTCCTCAGAGGTAGAGGTGTTAGAGCAGTGGTGTCCAGCCGATGGGCCGTAGCCAATGTACAGTATGGGCCTGGACGGTTGTCGTCAGCTCAGTATGTGATCACACCCGAATATATATATATATATATATATATATATATATATATATATATATATATACATATATATATATATATATATATTTACAGGTTAGCTGATTAAGAGAGGATAGAGGAACCTGTGTCTTCGAGATCCCGCGGCTCTGCCACGCTCTACAGAGCCTCTGTCTCCCCGAACGTCACGCCAACGTTAAGTGGTGTAAACCACAGGAGGAAGCTGTGGAAGGGCCTGCCCGGCGTGGCTCCCTCCAGGCCGCATGAGCTGTCTCTATCCCCGCAGCACCGGCAATATCCGGCCAGGAGATGAATCCCTGCCAGATGCTGAGCGTCTTAATCTGGCGTGGCGGCGTGAGCAAGACGACGCCCCCGCCCGGGCGAGCCTCCACCTGGCCTAACAACTCGGGATTACACTAACCTTTTTTTTTTTTTCAACCTCAGGAGCACGACACTGCGACCCTTGAGCACGACGGTACGACCCGCGAAGTACGACATTGCGACCTTTGAGCACGACGGTGCGACCCTTGAGTACGATGGTACGACCCTTGAGCACGACGGTACGACCCTTGAGCACGATGATAGACCTTTGAGCACGACGGTACGACTGTTAAGCACGACACTGCGACCCTTCAGCCCGACGGTACGACTCTTGAGCACGATGAGACGACCCTTTGCTACGATGACCTGACCTTTGACCTGATCCATAGGGTTGGTTAGTTCATATACCAGGCTATCGTACCCATGGGTCGTGGCGTCATGCCCACGTAGTAAATGTCGGTCATAACCCATGTCCAAAGTCATGTATGTAAAGGTCTCTCTTCCCCCTCCTCATTCTAATACAGACGCTCACATACGATGTAGGGAACGAGGACAGAACTCAAACTCTGTTGAAGTATGAGATTTTCCCCCTTGAAATGTGGACACGTGTGTCTTCCTGTTCTTACCACACTAACGTATTATGATTCCCTGATCTGCTCCACTCTCACAGTGAGCCTGGTGAGGACCCAGTGGTCTGTCTGTCTGTTGCTGTTCGAGTTCCTTTGTGTTGTATCTCGCGTCCCTCCACCCCAGGTGCCCATCTTCTCTTTATCATCACGTGAGACGAATGTTGAGTCTGTAGGATACGCCTCTGGTATTCCTCGCGCGAAGGAAGGCTCCTACCACTCCTTTGTAGGACCGAGACTGTGGGTAGGGGCCGCTCGGAGGATCTCGAGTCCTCGCTGGGTCTTGGGTCGAGGTTTACTTGACAGGTGGATGATCTTGTCCGTGGGAGACTCTGGCAGAGCGGGCCTGAAAGATGGCACTCGCTTCCTGTACGTGGTTGAAGCTCTCTTGGTGAGGGAGAGGCTGAGGTCGTCCTGCCATCTTGAGTGGAAGCATGAAGGGAGAAAGAGGAGGAGGAGGAGGTGGTATGGCGTCCATGATTTACCATTGTAGCTGCCACTGTACGTCACATCACAGCCGGGATGTGTTCTCGTATAACCTTCGCGTCGCCGCACATAACAGCCGGTCTTAAAGGCGTCCATTCCTTTGAAAGGTTGTGACGCATCATCATCATCATCATCATAGTTTTCACAATGGCCGCGAGGGAACATCACCTGCTGAACATACCAAGAGTTCATGTGCTCCTGCAGGAGGCGGCTGGTGCTCCTCCTGCAGGGGGATGACCGTACCTTGCCCAAGAAATCCAAAAAATTTATGATTTCACAGATTATGAAATTCATGATATTTACCTAATATATATATATATATATATATATATATATATATATATATATATATATATATATATATATATTTATATATATATATATATATATATCTTTTCTGGACACCAAAATTCACTAAGAAACAAAATTCACAAGAGACAGACAAGAAGAGTCAACTCCAGCTTGCGATTTCTGACCTGGGAAATTTCCCCTTGTGGTTCAGATCAGGACAGACGTCTGACATCAGGTCATTTCCATGGTCTTCACGTCCATCACATACACTGTGGGGGTTGACCTGATCCCTCCCTCATGACCGTAAATAACGACGTCATTGTGACCCACTCCGGATCCTGCTGTCGTCATGACTCAAGCTTTTGGTCAGAAATGTGCGAGAGTGTTAGCGTTGACCCTGGCTTCCGCCGTCCGTGCAACACACACAACACACAAGCCTGGTCAACTGAGACCCTGGGTTCCGCCGTCCGTGCAACACACGCGCCTTATCCATAGACAATGAAGCAAGTCAGAAGTAACTGTGGCCAATTCCTTCCTTAGCGAAGTGTGTGTGTGTGTGTCATCCCGCTGTGGACACGTGACCCAGAAGCACTCGAGGTGACGATCCATGAGCACGACGGTACGACCTTTGTCTCAAAGGCTCAGACTAAAGGCCAGGTCAGTACATCCAACGGGTCGTACCGACCTTCTCAAGAGATTAAAAGACCATCATGGCTGACCAGAAGCACCCACTGTGAACCAAGAGGGTCTCTCAGGTTAATATCTGCTGCCATCGTCTCCGCCCTGCTGCTCACCACCTCATCCCGACCCTGGTGGTGCTTGAGGTGGCCCTGTATGGCACAGTGCCAGAGGAGAGGGACCACACCCTGGGTCACCGTCGTCAGACACGGACTGGATATAACGTTACCCAGTCTTGGGTTTCGTCTGGACGTGGCTCTGACGTGGTGTGTGGGGCTGTGATGGATGTCCTCGGTGTGTGTCTGTGTCTTTGTGTGTGTGTGTGTGTGTGTGTGTGTGTGTGTGTATCTGGCGGTGGTGTGCCAGGCATCTCTGGGTTACCAGGGAACTGTAGATTCACGTGTGTGAGCAAATGTAATCGTGTAATCCCTCAGCCACCTTCCCACTCACGGTTTGTGTCATGGTCATTAATCTTGCTGTAACTACATTTGAGGATGCTTTTCCACGACCTCTTTTTCGGTCCAAATCAAATTATGCAAGAGAGATATGTTATCCGTCTTCTACAACAGAAAATGGAATGTGAAACACAAGGATACGTAGCCACTTCCAGTTGTGAGATGTGAGGTTACATAGTATCATCTGAAAATAATGAAATAAAGCATCAGTTTAGGCCAGTAACTTTATCAATTTAAGGTAAACTGAAGGTAAACTTCAGTGTCGAATATTAAGAGAATTACTCAGTGTCGTGTGATAAATGTAATATGGGTTTACCAGGAACCTCTGTTGTGGGACGAAGGTGTTTGTGAAATCACCACATATGCACCTCACTTTCTAAGTCCATGAATATACCACTCCATATCTGTCACAGTGTTTACGTGTCGTCTTATAATCGTCCTATCTGTACCTACACTTAAATACATATTTCCCATCGTATCTGATGCTTATTTCACTCTTCTGTCTCCACCCCTGTCTACGTATCCTCCTTTTTTTTCGGTTATTTCTCATCTATTCCACATTTCTTCCTAACTGCCCGCCTGTCCCCCGTCGCCGAGCTGGGAGCTGCCACGCGCCAGGCAAATAGAGAATGTTTCCGCTGGCGCAGTAATTGGCCGGCCAACACTGCTGCCAGCGACAGGTTTAATTGTCGGTTTTACTGTACTGCAACGCTGGTGACAACCCGGCAGACATGTTTGATGTGTTTATTTTTGTCCTCTTGACTTTGTGTCATCACCTGTGGCTCAGATGGGAACACTCGCTGTCTCGCATTTTTATCAGTGGGTGTCCTGTTGTTAATCCATGTGGACAAAAATACTGTTGTTGTTATGATATAACCACTGGACTACCTACCCAGGGGCTCCTGCAGCTTCAGACTCTATATATATATATATATATATATATATATATATATATATATATATATATATATATCTTTCTTTTAAACTATCCGCCATTTCCCGCATTAGCGAGGTAGCGTTAAGAACAGAGGACTGGGCCTTTGTGGAATATCCTCACCTGGCCCCCCTCTGTTCCTTCTTTTGGAAAATTAAAAAAAAGAAAAAAAAAAAAGAGAGGGGAGGATTTCCAGCCTCCTGCTCCCTCCCCTTTTAGTCGCCTTCTACGACACGCAGGGAATACGTGGGAAGTATTCTTCATCCCCTATCCCCAGGGATAATATATATATATATATATATATATATATATATATATATATATATATATATATATATATATATATGCTGGAAAGGATCACAATTTTGTGCGTGATCAAGATATTCCTATGAGTCCACGGGAACTTATTATGTTTCATTTTCCCCGTGGACTCATAAGAATATATATATATATATATATATATATATATATATATATATATATATATATATATATATATATTGAAATGGTTTTGTCACATGGAGAGAATGAGTAAGGAAAGATTGACAAAGAGAATTTATGCGTCAGAGGTGGAGGGAACGAGAAGTGGGAGACAGATTTGGAGGTGGAAAGATGGAGTGAAAAAGATTTTGAGCGATCGGGGCCTGAACATGCAGGAGGGTGAAAGACGTGCAAGGAATAGAGTGAATTGGAACGATGTGGTATACCGGAGTCGACGTGCTGTCAATGGACTGAACCAGGGCATGTGAAGCGTCTGGGGTAAACTATGGAAAGTTTTGTGGGGCCTGGATGTGGAAAGGGAGTTGTGGTTTCGGTGCATTACATATGACAGCTAGAGACTGAGTGTGAACGAATGTGGCATTTGTTGTCTTTTCCTAGCGCTACCTCTCGCGCGCGCAGGGGGAGGGGGGTGCCATTTCATGTGTGGCAGGGTGGCGATAAGAATGGATGAAGGCAGCAAGATTGGATGTGTACACGTGTATATATGCACATGTCTGTGTATGTATATGTATGTATACGTTGAAATGTATAGGTACGTATATGTCCGTGTGTAGGCGTTTATGTATATACATGTGTATGTGGGTGGGTTGGGCCATTATTTCGTCTATTTCCTTGCGCTGCCTCGCTAACGTGGGAGACAGCGACTAAGTAAAATAAACTGAAAAAAAAAAAAAATATATATATATATATATATATATATATATATATATATATATATATATATATATATATATATATATATATATATGTATCCACCCTTTCTGTCCACCGTCATTTTTCTCCCTTTTGAGTTTGTTTTGGTCATGAGCATTTACCTTCTTCATGTGTCCTTCTCCTTTCTCAGCATGGATTTCTCTCAGCTCTTTTACATGAACTTCTTTCATTCTGGCCTTGAGCTTCTTTCATTACGTGGTTTCTATCATGGTGGTGGGTGTGGGGAGGGGTTGTGAGAGGTGGTCTTTATCACTGTCGTGAGTGTATTTTCCTCGTGGGTTTCTCTCGTAAGTGAAGGGGGGTGAGGGGGGGCTATGACCCCCTCCCTTATCTTGGTCATGTGCCTGAGTTTATCTTCGTCATATGATAATAATGCTTTCCCATTCATCTTGAACACATTGTTACGTTGTAAAATAAGCTTTTTTTTTTTTTTTGTTCCTTACTTTCGTCATAAACTTCTCTCCATTCCATATCAGTGGCTCTCTCTCTCTCTCTCTCTCTCTCTCTCTCTCTCTCTCTCTCTCTCTCTCTCTCTCTCTCTCTCTCCCATAAGCATCCATCCATTTGCCCTTCGTCGTGAGGTCCTCCACTCCAATCATCGTAAGCATCTTTTACCCTGAGTTTATTTTTTTTTTCCCTTCCCTCTCCCTTTATTTTCCCCTTTACCACCCCCGCAGTGCCAAGTTTTTCTCCCCACTCTCATTCAATGAGTGGATGGTTTCCATGGTATCATTCGCCCTGGTTCCCCGTACTAACCCACCCCCTTAGTTACGTTTAGTCTCCACAGATTCTTTATGTACCTGTAAACTGCCGACCTCCCTCGACTGCACTTGGTATCCCTGAGTTATTTACACTTCCCCTGGTACCTCTGTGTCATCTCTTATTTCCCCCTGGTACCCCTGTGTTCCCTCTTATCCCCTGAATTCTTTCTACGTCCTCTTATACCCCTTTGTTCCCTCTACTTCCCTTGATACACCTGAAATCCCTCTACTTCCCCTGAGTTCTCTGTACTTTCCGTAGTAACCCTGACTTCCTTCCACTTCTCTTGGTACCCCTATACTTCCCTCTGGCATCTCTATTTTTATCTACTTTCCATGATACCTTTTAGTTCCATCTGATTCCCATGGTACCCCTGAGTTCCCTCTACTTCCCCTAGGGCCACTGAGTTCCCTCTACTTTCCCTAGGGCCACTGAGTTCCCTCTAATTCCCATGGTACTGCCCAGTCCCTTGTGTATCCCTTTGCCACCTTTACTCCATTTCATTTTGTTTTTAAAAGTTCCTTTTGCCCACTGTAGTTCACTTAATTCTTGGTATTTCCTCGGATTCCCTTTAGTGTCCAGTAGTTCCCCTTGATATTTCCCTAATTTCATGCAAGTACCCATGTTCTCCCTTAAGTTGCTCACCAAAGTTTCCCTTTGCTCCATCTAGTGTCATTTCTTTCCCTGTAGTCTTCCGTAATACCAGTTACTTCCCCACTAGATTCTCGTGGTTTACCTAGTTCTCTGTCGTTCACCCTAGTTTTGTAGAAGTTGACCTAGTTTCTTGTAGTTCTCTTTGTTGTTCTCAAGTCCTTATAGGACATTTAGAACTTCTTTTCCTTGTTCAGATCCTAAGTCAGTTTGTACAGCGTCCAAGAATGCGTAGGATGATATCTGTTCATTTTGCTCAGTAATGTTTTGAGAGTTTATATCAACCTCCACCATGCTCTTCTGTCATCTCTCTGTCCCACATCAGCAAACCTGATGCTTGAGTTCGTATTCCTGAAGCCTGATATTCTTGTCCCTGAAGCCGAGAACTAGAATTCTCAAGCCTGAGTTTAGTGTGTCTGGATTATGAGACTCGTGTAACTAAAGCCAGAGACTTGTGTGACTAAAGCCTGAGACTTGTGTGTCCCTGAAAGTTTAGATTCGTGTCTTTTAATCCTTAGATTCGTGTTTCTGAAGCCTACGATTTGTGACTCTCAATTCTGGTATTCGTGTCTTTGAAGCATGAAATACGTCCCTTTCAGTCCCATTGTTTATATTTTTTTAAGTTTTATGCACCTGAAGCCTCTAATTCATGCTTTTGAAACTGTAGATTCATGCTTCTGAACCCTTTGTTTCATTCTTCTGAAGCCATTAACTCGTTTTTTGAAGCCTTGAATTCATACGTCCGACACGCCTGAGGCTTCTGAACTTTTAGCTTCATGCCTTTGAAGCCTTAGACTCACGTTTCTGAAACCTCTGGTTCATGGAAGCGTCTTTTGAACCAAATTATTACATAACAATCTTCGTGAGGTCTTGTTCAATAGTTTGTGAGTATTGCAGTATGTGTGTGTAGTTTGTACACTGCTGTATGTCTGTGACATTGTTTGTATGTGTGAGTACGTGTGTCATTTCTGTTGCACACACACACACACACACACACAAAGTTAATAGAGAAGGTCTAAAGGAGGACAACAAAGGCAGTACCTGAATTAAGAGAGCTGACTTACAGGGAGAGGCTAGAAACCTTAGATTTACTTACGTATAGTGTGTGATGATGATGTGTACATGTCTTTGCGAAGCGAGTGTAGGACAATTTAGGAGCAGGTTTTCAGTGTCGGTTGAATTTAGATTTAGGGCGTGAGGGAACTTGTGATCTGATGAACTGATGTTTTTCCATGTTCATGGGGATAGGTAGCGTCCAGGGCGTAGACGAGATGGTATAAGTTGCTTATATCTGAGGAGTGTTGCTTCTAATGGGTTTACGTCTGATGGAATGGTGTCCATGACTGAGTTAGGAGGGTGTTTCTTCATCGCTTGCCGGGTCATTTTGGTTTCTGAGCTGTGAAACAGGGATAAGCTTGTTACTTCTACTTGGGATATTTGTGGTTGATTATGAACTGGCTTGGATGAGAAGGGTCTAGTGCCATCGCAAAGGGTTGAGTGCTGAGCATATTGAGATAGGATTTTATTGGGAGAAATTTTGATTCTTTATATAGATGCTGAGTGCTTGCTAGGCAGCCAGGTATTGGTCTAGGTGCTCTGTTTTGTGTGGTTTGCAAGTGTTATATTAGCTTTTGAAAGGTTAGACGACCAGGCAGGTGAGGCATAGCTTAGGGTGGAGCGGATATTTGTAAAAGATATTAATGGATTCTCTTTCTTGTCCGAATGTGCCACCAGTCAGTGTTCTGAGGGAGTTTGTTACCTTCGTCTGCAGGTTTCTGGTATGGGGACTGAGCGCCAGGTGATGCCCAGATTGGTTGGAGATTTGATTAGTGGGAGTAATCGGGCATTCCATGTAACAGGTGAGTGCATCTTGGATTCACGTAAGTCTGGTGTTAACTCGGGTAACCAAAGACCTCCTGTAGATATGCAAGCATTCTGTTCTGGGTGAGTCATTGTTGCAACTGTGCGATTTAATGTTGCATGTTTGTTGTTGCTTGCACTGTGTCGGGTTCCTGTGATGTGACCGTAAGGTCATCTGCATATGAAAGGACCTTCGCACTGTGTCTGGAAAAGATGATAGAAGATCATATAGGGAGAGATTGAAAAAGAATGGAGAAAGCACTGCTCCTTGGGGACTCAATTGTAGAGCTTGAGAACTTTGCAGATGAAGCCTTTGTGAGTGACTCTGTCCTGGCAACCACCTTTAAAGTTGGTTAACCAGTTTTCGTTTATTGTAGTGGTGTCATATTATTTCTTGAGTGTGTCGGAGGACGGTGTCCCATGCTCTGTTGATGTCTGTTGCCACTAATTCTGTGGAGGAGGAGGGTTGTAGATGGTTGAAACCATCCAGGATGTGTCGTGTGAGGTTCGTATGTAGTGTGGTTGTGGATTTGGTTGGGTCTAAAGCCATACCATGTAGGTAAGAATGCGTTACTTTGATTCTGTTGCTTATCATTGTTTACTAGAGATTGGATACTGAAAGAGAGAGTGACAGTAATCGATAAAAGGATGGAGAGATAGATCATTTTCAGGAGTTTAGAATAGATGATTATCTGTTCAGTAGGTACTGAAATGTTTAGGTTCATATTATGTGGCCAAGAGGGGTTGAAGATACCTATAAACTCTGGGAATGCAGTATAGACCAAAGTGTTTCACGTGGAAGACCGATATGTTTTCAGGGCCTTTCCAAACAGTGTACTTTAACGCTCTGATAACACTGTGTGTTAGTGAGTGATGAGTTGGTGGACATGTTGGTTACCAAATGAGTTGCGTGAAGGTGTTTGACGACTCTCGTCCAGGGTAGGCTAAATTTTGAGTTGTATTTCATGAGTATGTTTGTGTGTTTTCTGGGAGAGAGGATGTTGCTGGATCGGGGTAGAAGCTCTTCATGTGCAGGGCATGGGTTGGTGTGGCAGGTGAAGATATTCTTAATGTGCGCCAGTGTTGTTTGCGGTGGATTTTGTAGTCAGAGTTGTTAGGGAATGAGTGCCAGTTTGAGGCAATGATTAGATTAGTCACGGTGTTGTTTAGAATATGGTGTTGTACCGATATATATATAAATATTAGCTTGGAATTTTGATTTAACTCTGTATTCGAAAATATTCAAAGAAAACACATTGTTTTTTCTATTACGAGCGTAAGTCAGTTGTTTTTAGATCACACCCACTGACCACAAGGTACGTGGGTAGGTGGGTGGGTAGGTCTGGTGGCTGACCCAGCAAGGAACATAGCGTCTTGCTTCCCACTCCGGCTGGTCACCCACGTCTCCTGCGGGATTCTAGCAGGTGATCGTGGATGTAAACAATACATGCTTTACGGCATGTAGTTTAGTTATCATATCTGCTCGTATTTCTCTCTCTCTCTCTCTCTCTCTCTCTCTCTCTCTCTCTCTCTCTCTCTCTCTCTCTCTCTCTCTCTCTCTCTCTCCCTCTCTCGTCGTTAAAGGGATGGAATGAAACAACTTCATGGTAAACTTTGCTATTAGCTTCGTGTATTTTTTTTTGTTTGTTTTTTCCTCATCAGCACATCGCCCGCCTACCACACTAGCTAATGTATATGACCTGCTTTTTTTTTTTTCTCTGCCCTACAACATCGCTAAACATTTATATACATATACACATCGAATCCAAACAACTTCCACGACACGATTTTTTTTTTTAAGAGGGGGGAGGGGGGAGTTTACATTATTTTTTTAATTATCTCTCCTTCTACAACTCTATGCTCGAGTACCATTTGTGTGGCTTGTATTGGACATAGATTATTACATCATAATATATATATATATATATCATTGAACTCTACAGTATATATATATAGTCAGTTTAACTCTATTTATAACTCTCTTGTACAACAGTTAGCTGTCGTAGCTACATATACGATCACAGGGACACACGGTCGCCACCACTCGGCTCCTGGTACGACCACACCCATGAGTAAACGACCATACTACGACTCTCGGGGTTATGACGACTTACGACTCGTGAGTCTGGTGGCCTGCCCCCAGTCTGAGGCCCAGGTTCGCACCGTTCTGTCCAAGGGTCGTAACCCCGTCGTACTCAAAGTGTCCAAGGGTCGTACCGTGATCGAGGGTCGTACCACCGTCGAACTTTAAGGGGGTCAAAGGTGAAACAGACTTTATGATTTCTCTATGACGATGCTGTACCATATAGTACACAATCTCTTTTTTTTTTTTCCCCTGGTTGAAACAATCTCTAGGAGATTATTCCCAGGGGGGAACAGCATCGTGTATCTCAACTGAAGAAATCTGTTCGGTCTGGCGTAAGAGAAGGACCTCTCTAAGGAAACAGCGAAGGGGAATAAGGAGGAGTGTAATACTAGGTCACCTCATCCAGGCTCAGCTCTGTAGGCTCCTAATCTTCAGCGTGTCCCTCCCCTAAGGCTCTTATAGTCACCCCCCTCTTCCCGTTTTCTTCCTAGCCAGCCCAGCCTCCGACCGGACCTCATCCAAGAGGGGGTACAGTAACATTAGCACATTAAACCACTGCTTTTAGTTACGACAGTCAGTAACAACGGGTACGATTCAATAAAGTCCACATTGTACAACCAGATGAGTACATATATAGATGATATATATATATATATATATATATATATATATATATATATATATATATATATATATATATATTATAATTAGATGATTGTTTATTTTTATACAATTAATGGTTCATTATAAAAAGGCACAACAATTCATACACACCATAACTGCCTCTATTTCTGGCAGAAGACCACCACGCAAGGTGTGAGGGGAGGGGGGGATAATGGACACCAGTAGAGAGGGAGGTGCTTGAAGAAGTAGTCACCCCCACCAACCCACCCGCCCACACGGGCCAGGAGGTGCAGGGCGGCCCGACGGCAGCCCGCCTACCCACCCACCCACCCACCCACTGCGGGCTCTGGGCATTATTGCTTGGCACCTCAAGGGAAGGTGCAGCTCTTGTTACAAAAGAAAACCGCCTCGTTTGGCAGTTTAAAAAGTACCCTTGACGTTAAACACGTGATATATATATATATATATATATATATATATATATATATATATATATATATATATATATATATATATATATATCCAGCTGCCTCAAGATTTCAAAAAAAAAATGATACTTCAATATTTATCGTAGATGTGATATTCTTTTTAAAGTTTTTCTTTGGAATTGCCACAGTCAGAGGACACACACCCACTATTGCTACAGATTGACAGGAAACTACGAACTAGATGTTAACAAGAGGCTCGAAACACAGATTACCAGCACTGGCCAAGCTTCCAGACACAGACTTGCAACAGTAGCCAAGCTACCAGACACAGATTCCCAGCACTGGCCAAGCTTTCAGACACAGACTTCCAACAGTAGCCAAGCTACCAGACACAGACTCCCAGCACTGGCCAAGCTTTCAGACACAGACTTCCAACAGTAGCCAACAGACAGACTAATAGCACTGGCCAAGCTTTCAGACACAGATTTCCAACAGTAGCCTAGCTAACAGACAGCCTACCAGCACTGGCCAAGCTTTCAGACACAGACTTCCAACAGTAGCCTAGCTAACAGACAGACTACCAGCACTGGCCAAGCTTTCAGACACAGACTTCCAACAGTAGCTAACAGACAGTATAATAGCACTGGCCAAGCTTCCAGACACAGACTTCCAACAGTAGCCTAGCTACCAACTCGGACTCCCAGCACTGGCCAAAACAAAAATGTTTCTAATAATAAAACTCCGGGGAAATAGGACATATATATCAAATCCATCAAATTAGAAAATATAAACCATTCTATACTTCTATATATTAATGCGAGATAACAACTGTTGTCTATAAATCTCCTTAATCTTAATAACTTTGGGAACAGGAAATTCTCTCTTAAGAATAATGATTTCAATGTGATTATATTATCATTACTGATTCGTGGAAATAATGACGGGAACAGTGAACAATGACAAAAATCTTGATAATGATGATAATGATAATAAAAATATGTTTAATAGTAATAACAGTGGAAATGATAATAGCAATAAATTAATCTCAGCATCATTAGATAGAGTCGTAACAACAGAAGTTATGATGATAACCACTTAACAAGCACAGTGATGCCAACACAAATACACCCAACAATGTAATCATGAGCCTGACAGGAGCTATCACAAAAGTTATGTACAAATCCTTAACCCTAGTTAAGGAAGGGGTTTTTGCCACCTATCATTACCACCAAAAGCTCTCACTAACACTTATATTCAAACACTAAAAAAAATATATATATACGTCATAAATGCACATTGTTCACCCAGCATCCACCCTTTCAGGAAAATATAGATATTTATGATTTTATCTTCTTTTACCACGGCGGATTTATAAAAACTAAACTGGTATATTTCACGCATCCACGAAGTACCGAATATAGATTTAACGAATGGTTCAGAATGTGGCAGAGAAATTGCCAGGACGAAGGCGAAATAATTTAAGAAGATAGAAAAGAATGGGAAATAGCCCCACGCAAATAAGGAAATAAAGTCTTGGGAAAGAATGGTTGGGAAAATGAACGAGTGGGGAGGAGAAGGGAAGGGGAGGACACCAGAAAAGTGGAAGATAAATCGTGAAACCTAAATCAAGGATGAAATTGAAGAAACAGCCTATGTAAATAAAGATTAAAACAAGAATATGGAAGAATAAGAAAAAAAAAAAGATAGATGACGGAGAGAAATGTGACGAGGAAAGAAGACGATACAAAGGAAAAGGCAGACTGAAGTTAACCCCTGGATCACCATGGCGCGACCGCTGAGCCACGATGGAAGAACCTTTGGCTCTGATAGCCAGGCCAAGCCAGGCCCTTCTCACCTTTAAGGATCAAAGGCCAGGCCATCGTACCCAGCGGCCATCTCGTCAATGGTCAAAGGTCGTGCCATCGTGGTCAAGAATTTTAGTCGTACTTACGAGGGTTTTAAGAAAATATTATTACTACAGATATGCCTTTTTGGATGGAGCGAATGATCTGAGGGGGTGAAGTGGTCCCGCACTTATGTCTAACGCTCACGAGTGAAAGATAAGGAAATCGAGACTGCTCCAGTGTGCTGCAGGATGAGGAAAGTGAGAGAAACAGACTGAAACAAACAACGAGAGAGACGGGACCAGATAATAACTCGTCAGCCAACTCCTCAGATATAGGTCTGTCGCTAACTAACTCCCGCTCAGGTAATAGAGCGGAGGCAGTTGGAATCCAGACTTAATGTTAAGTATTAGTAGCGTTGTGACTTTCATGTTATGTAGAATTATTACTGAATTTTTTTTTTTTGAAATTTTAAGATCCAATTTTTTTATATATATGTGCAAACGATGTAAAATAAATCTTTTAGGTTATCTACGACTTAACTAGGATGTAAATCTTTTTTTTTTTTGTCAATATAGAATCAAAATAATAGGAACCCTTTGATCTACATAATCGTGAAATGGTGTAACACTTTCCTTTTTTAATTCAGAGCGCCATCAGTAGCTTAAGCTCTCGATTGGTTGTAAGTAATTTCATGATCTCATTTATGGCGTCATAGGAACCTATTTGCATGTCAAATTTGGCAAGCAGTCTACAACCATTTATGTCTCTCACGTCATTACTAACACGCTGATCAATAATAATCGTTTACATAGATACATCCAGCATCAGTTTTACAGAGAAGTCTGTGTATATCATCTTCAAAACATCAACAAGACACAATGCCTTAGTGTAAATATACATAAAACGTTTGATGTTCATAACAAGACATTTTCATCGTAAACTTGAAAGATAGATAACGTGTTATTGATTCTCAGCGAACCAGTATATGACATAGTGAACACGGACGTATATACATACATCTATTTAACAACCATGACGTCTCATTGCTTATGGTGTATCACAACCATATCTATTAAAACCTCTGCCTCGACAGTACTCGGGCAACGTTCGTTCAGTTCTCATCAGTCGTGGAATCACTTACGAATCGTTAGGTAACGAACGAGTAGTCCAACGGATATTCGTGTATGATTACACCTCACGAATTTTAGTGTCAAAGAAAATATTAATAATGATCACTGATGAGCAACGCTTCTTTGTTTAGAAGTATTTCTAAATGTCGCCAGAGCAGCGTTGTGCTTCGATAGTACAGATGTATATTTCTTTATAAGATCGTACAAAGTTAACGCACTTGTGCGCGCTCAAGCACACGCACTTATACACAGATACACACACACGCACACACTTATACAACAGATAAAGTTGAAATCTACACACACTGGTAAATTATACACTCACAGTTTACCATGTCAATAACCAACCATCTTATGTTCTTACCTGGCCTAGCCTGCATATTGAGACAACAGCAACAACAATAACAACAAGAATTATGTGAGAAAAATCACATTTTTTGCTTCATACAAAAGAAGTAAAACATTTGCAGCTTATTGCTTCCCCGTGGTTCTGTTTTCCCTCATGGATGTTTGAAAGTAAACCAAAATCTTTGACAAAAATGCGATTGGATGATTTTTTTTTTCCCCTGTGGTTCATTAAAGGAATGAGATGCATCACTGAATGAAATCTTTGAGAATTAGAGCATCAATCTTCTCACTTTTGTGATGTTTGCGTTCAACACATCGTAGACGGGTTCATTCCTCACTCCTTTCTCACAACAGTGTTGAGTTTATACCTACATTCACAGGAACACACTCGTTGTAGATGCAAAAATATTTCACGTTGAGGTGAATGCATCGGTAGAGTGCGTCCACTAAGATGGGTTTACGTAAGTAAGACGTTTGAGTACCACGTACGTAACTCTCAGAAGAAAGTTTCCCTTTTGTGTAGGGAAGTTACCACAAATACCAGTCTAAAAACATCACAAAACAATAGAGATTTCAACACCTACGAAATGGTTAGGTTGAAACACTGATGGCTTATTGACAAGCAGTCGCTCCCCAAGCACGGCGTCCGCACCATGGACACACAAGGTACAAGGACTCTGCATTGTTCACCTCCTGGGCATGACGGCTCAGACCTCGTGAACGATGGTACGACTGGTGGACATGATGGCCTTGATATTTGACGTGATCTTTTAAAAGACAGTGTCAGAGGTTCAGGCCATCATAACCAAAGGTAGTAACGTTATGTTTGAAGCATTATGCCGTCTTGCTCAAGGGTTATAACTTCATATAAACAAACGTGGTCTCAGGCTTAGCCATAGGCAGTGTATCTAATCTACAGCTTCTTACTTTATAAGATTATTATTGCTGGTTGTCCTCCCATGCCGTTCGCCAACAGTCAACAATCCCTCGTGTGGTGTTTGAAAGGTGTTTGACAGCAAGAGTGGACCGCTTTCCCTCGATCAACCGAAGGCTTGGGTATTCACTCGGTAGAGGCAAACGATCCTTCCTTCCCAGAGGTGTGTGTGTTATGTCGCCGCTCATGCGTCGTAGCTGTGTGTGTCGATCTTCCGCCCTCCTCCTCCTCCCCTGTTTGACCACTTGTTTGCTTTCTTCTTGATTATCGTTTGTCTGGCAACGTTTGGACGTAGTCTTAAAAGCTTTGACCTTTCTTTTTCAGCACCAGTCCCGACCCGTTGTCTTAAGACATTACTATCACTCTCATCCTATTTTGTTATCATAAATTCATGACCGTTATCGACATCCAAGCTTATGGTGATCAGGGAGTGGTGTACGTGAGTGTTCGGCCCGCGCTGCACTATACTGGAGACCCGGGTGGAATTTTATAACCTTTAAAATGTTCCTGAAGCTTAAGTTTCTCTTATTATCACTTTCTTTCTCTATTTGTCATAATCTGATCCATGGGAAGAAAGTTCTGTCCCGGGGGTCATGATGAACTACGTATTTGAAGATGTTTTATATGTTTAAGTCACGGCAGCTAACGTCCTTGGCTGCTTCCCTCTGTAACAATCTTCAAGTACGATAAGTTTTCGTCAGAGAACATTAAATTCCTATTAGTATTATTAGTAGATAGGATTATCTTTTTCTCTAAGATCAGTTCAGATAGTTATATAATATGTCTTTCATCAGCCATATCAGGGGAGGAACGCTGAGCATCGTATACAGAATAAAGCTAACTGGAGGAAATACTCTCGTTTCCTGAGAAGCCAACAGACAATTCCTGCTGTTCCATTCAGCGAACCTTCACAGTTCCTCCCTCCCCAGTGTGTGTCACTCCCATACCAAGACAGTTACACCCTCAACACTGGCTGCTTCTCTCCTCATACCATACGCGCAGTGGAGGTTTTAGCGGAAGTAGTGACACAATCTCGCACTCGGAGCGTTTCTTTCATACCTCCTGTCCATTAGCGTTACATTATTTTGGCGGGGTCTACCATTGTTCATCATTTATGCAGCTTGTTTTTAACAATGTCGTATATTTGTACACATTAGTTTCAAAATTATATTAACGAATTTGTTAACTTTATTTTATATGTGAAACTTTATGCTTTTGACTCGTTGCTTGACATAGCGAAAGTTTTACTTGCGTCGATATTAATATCCAGTATTGAACATACACAATGCCTGGCGGATGCTTGCATCATTCTACGCCATAAACACGACAGTACGATGGCTGTCGAGCGATTGCGTTATGATGGCCCGGTCATTGACTTGATCCCAATGAGTCAAGTCACAGGCCAGCTCACCTTACCCAAGGCTCTTAACGACGTGATTGAGGGGTAAATGGTCTCATATCCGCGCCGCATCCTCCCCCCTTCCACACTTAGCATACAGGTTGAGGGAGGTTCATAATCCCACCCACTCACCAAAGCATGGGAAGCGTTCCCTCTCCACCAAACCTACGAAACATACTCTACTCTTGACTCCTTCCCCATCTTGATCCTGGACCTACGCGAGACGTTATAACATTACCACAGGGGAGTCGGTCTTGGCATGTAATGTGTTCCGTGTCCTGACATACTAGTAGTGCTTGCCGCCTCCACAGCTGCCATGAAGGTTTATGTGTGTGTGTGTATGTCGTATAATCTCAAGTGACCTTAGGGATATGCATGCCCTCGTGTCTTGCATGACCGCGCTTGTCTGGTTTACATTAGTTATTCTCTTGCTGCCGTTTCCTAAATGTATACTGACATTGACTATATGTAAACTAAGAGACAAAAGGTTTACACTCTGTGTAAGACTATGGAACACCACACCTACAGGACAGAGTGCGTCACAAAAACGTCACCTCTACCTAGTTCCAAAATGATACAAAACTCTCTAGTAAAACACTTTTGAGACTTTAACATCACGAAAGCCATGTGAACACGGAAGTTAAGAAATACAAGGACATGTTGCTATGATAACTACGTCTTTCCTGTGACTCCCTACTACTGCCTTGTACTGTGGTAACACTGCGTAGGGTGATGGTGACGGGGGTCCTCCTCATGTATGTGTTGCTCTGCGAGATATGGCTTCCTTGAGGCTATAGATTACCTGATGTTATGGCTCTTTGAAAAGTGTTTTTAAGTTTCCTATGATATGATATGACTGGCTGGATGTTTGGGGAAACACTCGATTGTTTGCGTGTTTGAGGTGCTGTCTCATTGGTTGTTTTATGGATGGAGCCACCTGACTGGTTGTGTTTGTAATATGCCATATCATTGGTTAATGTAAACTTGTAAAGGGTCATTGGATTAGTTGTCTTTGTAAGATGACATCTCACTGGTTGATTTATGCAAGGAGGAGCCCTCCTGATTGGTTGTGTTTGCAAGGTGTCACTTCACTGGCTGTCGTATGTGAGGATCCCTCCCGTTGGTTGTAGTTTTAAGATACTCACATATTGATGAGTTGATGAGTAAGGAGGATTGCCTCGTTTACGTTATGACCTTGTGTCGTATTCAACGTTTTCTCTGATGATGACACAGTAGTGGGTTTTCTTATTATGAAATTCGTTCTGGGTTGTTCTATGACGGGTCGTCACCTGATTGTTCTGTAGCAGAATAGTCGTATTGATGACGTCTGCATTGTCAACAGCAAATGGAGTATTGTGTTTGTTGTTGATCGACTGTCCATAGCGTCATCACACAATACGTTGTTCGTCACTGTTTTGTACCATTGCACCGTACTAGGTCGAAAGTGTGGCGAGCGGAACAAGTCACTTCAGCCTTCAGGGAGTTCTACAATGCGGGTCGGAATCCCCTCCTCCAGTTTTCCTTTTTTTTTTTTTTATGTGTGACGTAAGAAAAGAAAATTGTCTCTGTTGATTTTCATTTATGCGATGCTATTCTAGGTATGAAGCCAACCATCAAAAAAGACGAACTGTCAACTATAAAACATCTATTTGTCTACAAAAATAACCAGCACTCACAGACTACACTCACCTCCATCGCATAAATGAAAATCCAATATTTTGGGAGAGGCGGAGGTGGAGGGAGCTGATGCTGAGGGTATACAGGAAGGGGGGAAATAATGAGGGTGGTTGGAGCGAAGTGGATGATGGTAGAGATGACAGTAAAGACTTGGATGGAAAGAAGAAGGAAAGGGAAGAGGAGGAGGAGGAGGAGAAAACGCTGGAGTAAGCTAGTAGTGAGGGGAATGTGAGGAGAGGCTCCAGTTGTACGGGTAAAGACAGAAGCGTAACAATCACTCTCCTAGAGAGAGACACCTGCAGCTGTGTTGTTCCCGGAGAGAAGGGGTCATCGCCACCACCTGCCCCTCACCCTCCGAGGCCTACTGCTGAGTCGTCGAGGTCCCACTATCACGAGCCATGGGAAAGTTGAGCTGTGACTCCAAGGTTCCAGAGGACCGTCATGTTTACCCTGCAGAGGTCTGTGACAGCTGACGGCTGGTTCCTCTAAATCGAACGCCAGAACTCTTGGTTCTACGAGTTCTCGAGGAGGAGAGGTCTCGCGCTCTCAAAGTAGTTTCCGAAGGCGATATCTTCTGACAGCCTTCGAGGACATCACTCACTCCAGCCAGATGGTCAAGATGAGTCGAGGTTCAGGTTGTGGGTGTTAATGGGGTGGGGGGAGGGGGAAGACGTCACGGCGCGTGTTGTTGTTGTGGTTCACGTCTGGGGACGCCGGGAGAGGAGGGAAGGGTGGGTGGTAAAGGGACAGCCGGAGTCAAGAACGCTCCGGCTTGTTTACTTATTTCACAGCTTCGTTTGGTCGTGCTTCTTCGGGGAGGTGATGGGTGGGGGTGAGATGATCTCGCCAACGAGTCGCTTCTTCACCTTGCCGTCGGCGGTGGTGGTGGTGGGCGCGGGGATGTCCTCGTCGCTGTCTGAGCCCAGGGTGAGGGCCGGGTTGACGCGGCCGTTCATCTCGTCGGTGGAGTTGTACTTGACGACGGAGTGGCAGGTCATGACGCTCATCTCGCCCTCCTGCGGCTCGCCCACCTTCTGCACGTCGTCCGGAATGTTCACGACGCACCGCAGGAAGTCGTACTTGGGCGGCAGGCGCCCCGTCTCGAACACCCACCGCGAGAACATCGACACGAAGACGAGGAAGAGACCCGAGATGATCATAGCCAGCGTCCGGAAGGGGAAGAGCTGAATCTGCTCCTCCTCGTCGAACCACGGGTACCTGGCGGGCAAAGAGGAGAGGCTTCGGGTCAAAGGAAGATGGAGGAGCTAGTTCCCTCTCTCTCTCTCTCTCTCTCTCTCTCTCTCTCTCTCTCTCTCTCTCTCTCTCTCTCTCTCTCTCCGAAACCTGGCGTCTGAGGCAAGAACTTACTTGACGATGGGCGGGATGCCGATCATGGACTCGCCCCCTAGGATGCGCACGACGAACCCGATGATGTAGGCGCCCAGGGAGCCGTACAGGTTACAGTGGTCGCGGAAGTGCACCACCATCAGCAGCTGCGGGAACAGGATCACGTACACCAAGTCGGACGACAGGTACCTGTGTGAGAAAACGGTACGCAGGACTAGTATAGAAAATGGGATGATATGCCGTAGAAAATGGATAGGACAGAAACCTAATATTGAAAATGGGGAAAGAGTTATCGCTACCATAGGACTCGCACTTAGATAAACATAGGATTATATATGATCATTTTCTTAAGAGATATAGGGTAAGATAATTTCTTGGACACAAAGTGAGAAACGTGGAAAGCAGATGAAGATGGACTTATTATGTGGTCAAACGATAATAACATAATTGTTAGAGGTAAGATAAAGCAGGATGTATATATGAAAAAAGGTGGTTGAAGATGTTTTATATGAGGAAAAAGATGCATATCTTTATATGGGAAAATTTGTTTTTCATGGAAAATAAAAATATTAAACCCATGACACATATATAAGACTTTTTAAGCATTGTTATTGGCGAAGAGTTATCGATATAGAAAATGGGTGATATCTTTACCGGATACAACTGAAAGGTCAATGGAGGGAAGAACATGACGAAATACAACACTGTGAACAGTGGTTCTTGTCTACAAGCAATACTCAATACGGGATCAAACGTTATCTAAATGTTGTGACAGAACTGAAGTGTAACATTGTGCACACGTCCGTCGTCAGCTCGCTGGACAGTACACCTGCAGGAAACAATAGCATCATACACTTACCAGGCGATCTGGTTGCACGGGGGAGGGTTGGAGCAGTCAACTGAGGCGGTATAGGTGAAGAGGACGGTGAAGGTGCTCAGTAGAGACCATAGGTAGGGAGGGGGAGGTTTCAGAAGACTCGCCAGAGACCGTAGATGGGGAGGAAGAGGTTTCAGAAGACTCGCCAGAGACCGTAGATGGGAGGGGGAAGGTTTCAGAAGCCTCGCCAGAGACCGTAGATGGGGAGGAAGAGGTTTCAGAAGACTCGCCAGAGACCGTAGATGGGGAGGGGGAGGTTTCAGAAGACTCACCAGAGACCGTAGATGGAGGGGATGGTGAGGGCGAGCGTCGTGGCCAGGAAACCGACGATGAAGATAGCCAACCTCATCACCCAGATCACCTCAGTCTCGCTCGCCTGCGCCACAAGAACGAGAGACGGAAGGGCGTCACTTCAACATTCACAATACAAATCTCTATCCACACAAAAGGTCTATTCAAGGACATGAAACATGTGACAGAACAGTTCCTTTTCGTAAGATATCTCGCATGCCAGCTGCTCCACGTTCAGAAGTTGGGATCAGTCAGCCGCCTCGCTCGCGCTCCTACTCACGTTCTGCCTGAAGATGAGCTTCCAGATGTTCCTGGAGAACATGGAGGCGGCGGACAGGACGGAGGAGTCGGCGGAGCTCATGACTGCGGCGGAGATGGCGCCCAGGCCCACGAAGGAGACGAAGCTGGGTGTAAGGTGCTGGATGACGAGGGGCAGGATCATGGCTGTATGGTTACTGCTGATGCATGTGTCCACAGCCTCGCATTCCAGGGTCGTCTCGTTCCAGGCTGCAGGGAGCGAGAGGGGGTGGGTGATGGTGAGAGAAAGAAGAGAGGAGGGGGAGGAGAAGGTAAAGAAAATGTGGAAGTAAACAGCAGCAGCAGAATAGATTGAGAAATCGATTAAGCAAAGAGTCGGTAGAGACGAAATTGGGAATGGAGAGAGGCGGGAGAGGTAAGGCAGGAGGAAGGAGAGGAAAACGAAACAAGAAGAGTAAGGGAAGGAGTGAGTGAGTGAGTGAGTGAGAGGGGAGAGAACAAAGACGGTACGTTATGGATGACGGAGAGAGAGAGAGAGAGAGAGAGAGAGAGAGAATAAAAATCCATTATTTAACGAAATGCAGTTTACTGATCATAGAAATATCTGAGCATTGGACTTGCACGATACAATGAAATACCCCTTACAGAGCACTAATGGCCTGTCTTCCAAAATACATGAAGATGGCATGAGTTTATCCTAACCTCACCGTATGTATCATACCACGACCCGACACGTCACCACCACATGAGACCCCCTAGCAAGTCAGTCAGTCATTTCCTCATCAGCTTAGATCCCTGTCATCACACCAGCCACGTCATGGTCACCAGGGGGGAAAGTTCTCACGAAGTGAGTCAAGAGGCATGACCGCATCCCTCCTCTTCCTGTCGTTTGGGTCACAGTAACTCCTGTCCATCAGTGCCACCGTCCCGATCATCCCCACTCATCAGATCTAGACGGTCAGGATCCGTCCAGCCATCCGTTAGATCCGTCTTCCCATCGAATCCAATCTTGATCGGTCATCCCCTCAAGTCTGTCCTCCTGATTCGACCTCTCCACCTATTCTCGTCCTCGTAATCTACCCTACTTATTAGGTCTTTGTCCCACCCAACTTTTTCCTTTCCTGTCCCGTCATGTCCTTACCCATAAGGTTCTCCCTAACAGATTCCTGACCCACTGAGTCCCCTCCCTATCAGTCCTCCTCCCCCACCAAGTTCCCCCAGTCATCAGCGTCCTCCTAGACACGACCCGCGCGTAAGATTTCCCCACCGCTGCCACGCCCAGGTGGCGCCAGTCAGGTCCCCCGTCACCAGGTTCCTCCCTCCATGCGTCCCACCGTGGCCCGGTCCACCAGGTCCTCGGCCGCCAGGCCCCGAGGTAACAGGCACTCACCGGTGACCTTGGCGATGGCGCCTATGATGACGGGAGGCACAGCCATGATGAGGCACCCGAAGGCCGCCACGTACGACAAGAGCTGTGCCTTGTGACCCGACTTGCTGGACAACACGCGCTGGAAGTACACCTGGAAAAGACCGATACGCGCTGGAAGTACTTATGGTTGTTGTGTAAACAAGCTGGAAATATGCCTGGAAGAGACTTGAATTTAGGTTTGTTATGTATAAGGAAAGGAAGGACATAAGGCTGGAAATATGCCTGGAAAGGTTAGACAGGAGCTGAACATTCTACGTGTGGAAAGAGGAAACAGGGGCTGGAAAGAAATCAGTGAAGATGTTTTCAATAACCACTACTGTGATGATATTCAGTGATGGAACGACGCGAATGAAGGAACAGAAGTGTTTCATTCATTCTTTATTCTGAAAATGATCGAAGGTTGTCTTCCTTCGTTAGTGAGCTCTGAGACAAACCTAATCCAGACATGAACAAAGTTCATATACATAAGCACACTATATATAAATTCTAGAGATACACCTCCTGGCATGTGTCTCTAGGAAGACTGAAGAGACAAGAGATGGTGAACGTCTATACAGGAAGAGAAGACGGTAGGCGGAGGACGCACCTGCCAGGGGATGCCGCCGAAGACGAGCAAGAGGCAGTAGTCGAGGTAGAGACCCAGCTGGTCGGTGGGCACCGCCCCGATCCAGTCCTTCTCCCCTGAAGCCACGTCCCCGACCGCCGGATGAGTCCACGCGAAGGGTATACACAGCCACTGGGAAGCAGGGGATCAAGTTCTCAGTAAGTAATTCCGGTGCAACGAGGAAGTTCTGCGTCAGAAGTTAAGGGAGTGGGCAGGAGGTTTCTCTGGTAGGGGAGGAGTGTGATGCACAACTCCTGGGGAGCAAGTTCTGTGTCAGGGGGAATAGTGTGATGCACAACACTAGGGAGAAAGAGAGGAGGGTGGAGGGTTCTGCTTTACGGGGGTAGAGGCGAGGAGGTTTGGGTGTCGTTCCCTGCTAGGGAGTAATGTGACACAGAGCTTCTGGACAGGGAGGGTGAGGGAGCTGGCTGTAAGGCACAAGTTGGCAGATGGAGGGAAATTAATACCTAGTGTGTGTGTGTGTGTGTGTGTGTCTGTGGAAGACAGGGAGTGTAGTATGTAGGAACTGGGAATCAGGAAGTCTAATGCTGCCAGTATTTTACAGAGAGGGAGAGTGTAGTGTGTTGATATTAAGGAGGGAAGGAGGACTAGTTGTGTGTTGGTGATGTTAGGGGGTTAACAGAAGGTATGTCCACAGACATCCATAGCCCTGGAAGAATATGTTCGTTCGTGTGGGTGTGTGTGTGTGTGGGTGTGGATGGATGGTAAGGGTCGAGTCTCCTCGGACGTGTAGGTTACACAGCATGTCTATTTTTATTCCGGAAAGACGGGTGAAGCTACCTGGAGCGTCACTGAGGAATATTTACGGAGAGAAATGGTGAACCAAAGAGAGTAAAATGCGAGGACAAGAACCAAGGAATGATGAAGAAAAATGGAGACAAAGAGGTCGGTAATATCTGGTTCTAAATTGTAAAAACGGAAATTGCCATTTGGTTGGGCTGCCAAGACGAAGAAAAAAAAAAAAGGAACTGGGAAATGAATAACTGTAATGATAAATTGAACACAAATGGGATTTAAAATGATAGTCTTGATAATGATATACATGCAAAACGTGTGAATATAGATAAAAAGAAATTATAAGATGTCACGTGTAAGCTCTCCTGAAAAAAAACTGGACATGAGTAAACCACAACAGAAAAAAAAAAAGAATATTGATCTGATGTATGTACTTTCCCAATGTATTTGTGATCCAGATGATGGAGTTCCAGTGGTCACATTAACTATGATATATACCACACGGGTCGACCCAGAGTGGACAAGTTAGCAGGAAATATCGGTTACCAAGTAATGGTAGGCAGTAAACCATTACCCGCTGGTGTGCGTCATGCAGGGACTAATAAATAAGACAGCAGGCAACATTAATACTCCCAAGTCATGCAATACAAACTCCCCCAAACGGGAGTGTCAGACCCGACATGTGGGTCATACACAGACACACACTCTCATGCATTTCTGTATACCTCAAGGGTCAAACCCAAATGGTTAAGGTTGATGGTACCATGCACTATGCATGGTGAGTGATGAACTACCATGCACTTTGCATACCTCGAGCATATACTGTGATGTTTACCTCAAGCAATATACGCAGCAGAGTGATATATGTATATACACCGCCATGCACTTTGCATGTCGCCCAGTAAAACATACGGAGGCCAGTGATGTACACATTAACTTTAGAATAGCAAGCAGACCGTCCACCCTCACTCAGCCCAGATACCTGGACACAGACAAGACTCCCTCATCTACTGTATGTACTGTATTCCTTGTATCATCTTATTCCCTGCCCAGTAGACATCATATTTGTATAAGAAGTTTTGTATTTACCTTTTTCTTCTGTAATGATAGGGCAAAGGATAGTTATTGTTATGACTGTTTTCTTAATGTTATGAGTGAACATGAACTCGGGTTCTCTCACGCAAAGCAAACGTTTCGGAGTGGAATTATTGTGTGGTACTTTCTCCCTTACTTTGACTAATTTTATCAAGTCCTTCATAACGTTGAGGTGTGTTTGTGTATGGAATCAGCTTATCTTTGGTGCTTTACCGTAACGGTACGACCCTTGAGCACGACGGTACGACTCTTGAGCACGACGGTACGATCTTTGAGCACGGCGGTACGACCCTTGAGCACGACCGTACGATCTTTGAGCACGACGGTACGACCCTTGAGTAAGACGGTACGATCCTTGAGCACGGCGGTACGATCCTTGAGCACGGCGGTACGACCCTTGGGTAAGACGGTACGACCCCTGAGCACGACGGTGCAATCTTTGGGTACTTTGACCTGGCCTTTGACCTGACCCTTCGGTTCAGGTCAAATGGCAGACCATCATACATAAGTGTTGTACCGTCGTGCTCAAGGATCGTACCGTCGTGCTCGAGGATCGTACCGTACCGTCGCGCTCAAGGATCGTACCGTCGTGCTCAAGGATCGTACCGTCGTGATCAAGGGTCGTACCGTCGTGCTTAACGAGCCAAAAGAACTTCTTCCCCAAGGACAGTGTATACTATAGGATGACCCTTCCTTTGGAATAGGATAGCTCACGCCATCCCATGAAGCGAGCCATCACCCACACACGACCTTCATCCTCCTCCTACCCTTCCAAAGTCTCCCTCAGACGACCGCTTCCTATCCTTCTTCTCTACCCAGAATAGAAACCATATTAGCATAACACACACACACACACACACACACACACACACACGAAGCGACAAGTGCTATCAATAACCCTCTCTATATAAAGAAACAAGGGCCATATTCCCACGCAAAGGAAAGCTATGATGGCCCTTACGTAGATGTAACCAATGCTGTTCGTTCACATATAACGACTGTGGAACACGCATACCCTCTCACGATTGCTCCAGGCACCGCTGATACACCCGCCACTGTGGTTAGCCCGGTACCACTGTGGTTGATATAGTGTGTCACTGTGGTTAACCCGGTTCCACTGTGGTTGAGCTAGTGCGGTTGACTTGGTACCCCTGTAGTTGATATAGTGTGCCATTGTGGTTGACCCGGTACCACTGTGGTTGAGGTAGTGTCACTGTGGTTGACCCGGTACCACTGTGGTTGATATAGTGTGCCACTGTGGTTAAGCTAGTGTGTCACTGTGGTTGATCCGGTGCCACTGTGGTTAAGCTAGTGTGTCACTGTGGCTGACCCGGTACCACTGTGGTTGACCCATTGCCACTGTTTGCTCCCGTAACACTGTAGTTGACCCAGTGCCACTGTGAGTGACGTAGGACCACTGTGGTTCAATACTACTGCTGTGAATCACCCAATGTCACTGTGGTTGATGTAGTGGTTTACGCAGTACCAGTGTGGCAGTGGTGGTGTAGGGGAGAGACCAGAGCGGACAACCACCCCAGTATTTAGACTTAAGGGACCCCAAAAATTGATGTAATTTTTTATATTATTTGTAACATTTGTAACCTTATGCTCAGATACTCCCAGGGCAGCGCCATAGAGAGGGCAAAGTGACGTGGAAATCGAAGGTGTTTTGACTTCCTCTTCGGATCATCAGAACGAATCCTTTAATTAAGGGATTTTGGGTCATCAGAACGAATCCTTTAATTAAGGGATCCCTTAAATGACTCTCCCGTCCAGGGCCCCTTGCCATGTTGAGTCATTGGGAATCTCCAGCGTTCACCCACTGCCACTGTAGTCAACTGAAGTGTCTCCACATTCATTGATTGAGCGCCACTGTGGTTGACAGAGCCACTGTGATTGAGTTAGTGCCACTAGTTGGACGAATGTCACTGCGGTAGAGGCAGTGGTACACTGTAGTTCCCATAGGGGGAATCTTGGCATAACCCAATACGTCTGATTAAGTGATCCAGTGGTTGAAGCAGTCCCCCCACTGGGTGACCACTGTGGGTAATCTAGGCCTTTGAAAAGTGACCTTTCCTGGTTTAAACCCTTGTGCATGATGATGAGACCCTTGGGTATACTGTCATGACCTTTGACCTGATCCTCGAGGGTCAGGTCAAAGTCCAGGCAGTCCTACCTAAGGTTTTTGTACGGTCGTGTTTGATTGGTTGACTGGCTGGCCACTGGTCATCTGCTGTGGCTCTTACACCACTGTGGTTGACGTAAGGGTGATGAACTTAACCTATGACCCTTGCTGATGACCTACGAGCACTGAACTTGACTCATGAACTTAAGAGCACTTGAACTTAACTGATGACCTACGAGCACTGAACTTGACTCATGAACTCAAGAGCACTTGAACTTAACTGATGACCTACGAGCACTGAACTTGACTCATGAACTTAAGAGCACTGAACTTAATTGATGAACTTAAGAGCACTGAACTTAACCGTGAGGAAGTGACCCCCTCCCTGTGGTTGACGGAGCAGCTGTGCCATTACCCCGGGGTCACCGAGAGTGAATGACCCCCTTGTGGTTGACCCAGGAGCACCGAGGTGAACAGAATGACCCCATGGTTGACCCCAAGAGTCGTGTGGTAATCTGAATGGCTAATCCAAGCTGACCATGATTCACCGAATCACCTCCCTGGTGACCTGAACTGATTACCTGACCTATTGTTACACAGTGCCACGCCTCTGACACACACGCATGACCGGATACACGCACGTGTGGTCACCCCACACGCACGGCAAGGTACGCACGCGATCAATATATATATATATATATATATATATATATATATATATATATATATATATATATATGTATATATATATATATATATATATATATATATATATATATATATATATATATATATATATATATACACGCTTGTATGTGTATACGCATGCAAGCAATTAAACGCAGAACTCAATTCGTGTACGTCCACACACACACACATTTCCACACATACACACACACACACACACACACACACACACAGGGGAACCATCGTGTGTGGGGTGAGGAGCGCGACGTACAATGCTGTTCTCGTCAGACAGAGGAACAATATTATTGGCTCACCTTCTGCCTCTAGCCCGTGGCTTCCTGCAAGGGTCGATATCCTGCACGACATTCCAAAGGAAAAATGAGATTTGATTGTGAGGGATGGTTGTGTGGAGACTGTAACACACACACACACACACACACACACACACACACACACACACAGGAGGGTAAAACACATGGCATAAGCTTTAAGTGAGCTGAGTCATAGGGAAAGACTAGAAGCCTTAAATCCCTTCCCCACAAGGAAGAGAGAAGAGTCATGGGTGACCAGGTTGTAACCTATACACCAGTGTGATGAAGACGCCAGTGAACAGTACTTCAAAAGATGCAAAGACTACAGCAGCCACTGGCTATAGCATGAGATGAAGCCAGCCACTCGCTGTAACATGTAGAGTTACATGTATATGATGCCAGAGATGGTGGGGGATATATATATTTTTTTTTTTTTTTTTTTTTTTTTTTATACTTTGTCGCTGTCTCCCGCGTCTGCGAGGTAGCGCAAGGAAACAGACGAAAGAAATGGCCCAACCCCCCCCCCCCATACACATGTACATACACACGTCCACACACGCAAATATACATACCTACACAGCTTTCCATGGTTTACCCCAGACGCTTCACATGCCTTGATTCAATCCACTGACAGCACGTCAACCCCTGTATACCACATCGCTCCAATTCACTCTATTCCTTGCCCTCCTTTCACCCTCCTGCATGTTCAGGCCCCGATCACACAAAATCCTTTTCACTCCATCTTTCCACCTCCAATTTGGTCTCCCTCTTCTCCTCGTTCCCTCCACCTCCGACACATATATCCTCTTGGTCAATCTTTCCTCACTCATTCTCTCCATGTGCCCAAACCACTTCAAAACACCCTCTTCTGCTCTCTCAACCACGCTCTTTTTATTTCCACACATCTCTCTTACCCTTACGTTACTTACTCGATCAAACCACCTCACACCACACATTGTCCTCAAACATCTCATTTCCAGCACATCCATCCTCCTGCGCACAACTCTATCCATAGCCCACGCCTCGCAACCATACAACATTGTTGGAACTACTATTCCTTCAAACATACCCATTTTTGCTTTCCGGGATAATGTTCTCGACTTCCACACATTTTTCAAGGCTCCCAAAATTTTCGCCCCCTCCCCCACCCTATGATCCACTTCCGCTTCCATGGTTCCATCCGCTGACAGATCCACTCCCAGATATCTAAAACACTTCACTTCCTCCAGCCTCTCACCATTCAAACTCACCTCCCAATTGACTTGACCCTCAACCCTACTGTACCTAATAACCTTGCTCTTATTGACATTTACTCTTAACTTTCTTCTTCCACACACTTTACCAAACTCCGTCACCAGCTTCTGCAGTTTCTCACATGAATCCGCCACCAGCGCTGTATCATCAGCGAACAACAACTGACTCACTTCCCAAGCTCTCTCATCCCCAACAGACTTCATACTTGCCCCTCTTTCCAAAACTCTTGCATTTACCTCCCTAACAACCCCATCCATAAACAAATTAAACAACCATGGAGACATCACACACCCCTGCCGCAAACCTACATTCACTGAGAACCAATCACTTTCCTCTCTTCCTACACGTACACATGCCTTACATCCTCGATAAAAACTTTTCACTGCTTCTAACAACTTTCCTCCCACACCATATATTCTTAATACCTTCCACAGAGCATCTCTATCAACTCTATCATATGCCTTCTCCAGATCCATAAATGCTACATACAAATCCATTTGCTTTTCTAAGTATTTCTCACATACATTCTTCAAAGCAAACACCTGATCCACACATCCTCTACCACTTCTGAAACCACACTGCTCTTCCCCAATCTGATGCTCTGTACATGCCTTCACCCTCTCAATCAATACCCTCCCATATAATTTACCAGGAATACTCAACAAACTTATACCTCTGTAATTTGAGCACTCACTCTTATCCCCTTTGCCTTTGTACAATGGCACTCTGCACGCATTCCGCCAATCCTCAGGCACCTCACCATGAGTCATACATACATTAAATAACCTTACCAACCAGTCAACAATACAGTCACCCCCTTTTTTAATAAATTCCACTGCAATACCATCCAAACCTGCTGCCTATATATATATATATATATATATATATATATATATATATATATATATATATATATATATATATATATATATTTACTAAGAGTAAAGGTAAGAAATGTCTGCGATTTTGATTGGCTAAGGAGGACAGGATGAATGGATGAATGATTTCCACCTTGCACCACGTCGACCAATGGCGTTAAGAGAGAAACCATGACGTCACTAGAACATCCTTACCTTAAGACACGTCCAACAGTGACGTAAGGGAAGAAGGACAGTGACGTCACTGGCAAGGGCCATATATGCAGTGAAAGTGTGGTGATTATAACTTGACTTTGGTGACATTAAGGAACCAGGCAGGCGATAGATCTAAGTCCCAGCCAACCAATCAGCCAACCAACCAACCAATCAACCAACCGACGTCATGTCCACCAGTGACGTGATGAGGTACGTCCGCCATTGGCATGAGGGAGGGGCAGTGACGTGGTTAGCTTGCAGTACGTCCACCAGTGGTGTGTGAGAATGACTGTGACGTCACAGACTAGTCGTACGTTCACCAATGGTGTGTAAGGAGGTCAGTGACGTCCCCCAGCCATTAGCACATCCACCAGTAACGTGAGGGAAGGGGAGTGACGTCACCAGTCAGAAGTATTATCAGCTGGGTCGCTGACCAGAGAATTCTATTCTTCGACCAAAGTCGTGAATTATGTCGCGTTCTCTGGAAACCAACGGTCAGATATGTTACGATTTTAGATTTATTTTTATGGTAGCTTTGTGGGGGGAGGGGGTGTTCGTGATAGCTTTGTGGGGATGGTGTTCATGGTAGCTTTGTGGGGGTGTTCATGGTAGCTTTGTGGGGGAGGGGGTGTTCATGGTAGCTTTGGGGGAAGGGGGTGTTCATGGTAGCTTTGTGAAGGGGATGTGTTCATGGTAGCTTTGTGGGGGGAGGGTGATCGTGATAGCTTTGTGGGGGTGGTGTTCATGGTAGCTTTGTGGAGGGGGTGTGTTCATGGTAGCTTTGTGGGGGAAGGGTGTTCATGGTAGCTTCGTGGGAGTTATCATGATAGCTTTGTGGGGATGTGTTAGCTTTCAACGAGGCTATGAATTCCCATTGTCGTATATATTGATCGCTCCAACGCAGGTTCTAAATGCGTTCTGCTTTTTACCAAGAAATTCTTACGATTGCTGAGTCGACTTTCAGCTGGCGGGCGAAACTGTCCGACGGGTGTGTGTGTGTGTGTGTGTGTGTGTGTGTGTGTGTGTGTGTGTGTGTGTGTGTGACCTGGAAGCCTCGGTTCATTCCACACAGACAGATGCATCAGGGACGCACCCTGGGTGGGTGGTGCACTGGTGGGGCGAGAGGATGGCGAGCACCAGCGACGTGGACGAAGGTGGGAGGGAGTGAGAGAGGCTTCAGGGAGGGAGTGAGGAAGCAGGCAGGGGTAAAATGGGTGGGTGAGAAGCCACCACACCTGCTGCTGCTCCTCCTGCTGCTGCTCCTCCTGCTGCTCCTTCTCTCTCTCTCTCTCTCTCTCTCTCTCTCTCTCTCTCTCTCTCTCTCTCTCCCCGAGACCAAAAAAAAAAGAAGAAAAAGGACAAAAAATGAAAGTTATTGATCTGAGAACGAGACGCGTCAGTACGAAGCGCGCGTCACAATGCCACGAGAATCGTAACCATTCGTGCATCACACGAAGAGCTAACCCGCCGATACACGAATCCACACGAAGGTGAGAGCTAAACATACACCATCTGGTGTAGGAATTATAATGAGTCTAAAATTGGAACCTGTGTTGACACGGGGGAGAAATAGATGAGAATAGATGATAAATAGAACGAAGACAGGGAGGGTCCTCCCACGATGGGAAATCAAAATAAACAGTCCAAAAAAAATGTGAATTGGCGAGAAACACGAGTCAAAATCAGGCATAACTCAAGCGAAACGGATGAACGAGATGAACGAATCAGCTCCAACAGAGTTCGAAATGAACCTGGAATCAAAGCTTAGAAAAGTTGAGTCGATAAATAAGGAAATTTAAAACGTAAACTGATTCACCACAAAACTGAAACCAGAACAAACCGCACGTCATAATCAAAGAAACTGAAACGTCAATAAAACAAGAAAGAATACAAACCACGATTCGACACCAGACCTGAACCGAACACACCGTCAACCAGACCAGCACACAGACTGAGACTGGTAATGAAGCAGACACACACAACCTCAAAGAGCAAAAGCAGAAATCAAATTGAAACACGTTTCAGAATGTAACAAAACCACGTTCCACTAACACAGGTAAACTTCATCAGGAGGAACTTGGTCATGCGAGAGGCTGGTAAATTACACAAACAAATTGGTAAGAAAAATAGTTCATTAGCGAGGGACAAGTTTTTCAAACGGCTACGTGTTTGCTTCTGGTGTTATGTTGGTTTAACAAAGTTGGTGTGCAACACTCCGGGTGTAGGACGATGTTTAGAGGGAATGAACGAATCTAAGTGAGAGTTGTTGTTAATAGAGATAGGAATTTATTTACTGTGTTAGTCCTACACACACACACACACACACACACACACACACACACGTAATGTTTGAGTATGTGGTAGATGTGGTAGTAGAAACTACACATAATTCATCAGGTTCTGTGGTAACAAGAACTGGAAAATGGAGTTGAGGAATCAAAAACCACTACATTGTGGTGAAAGGTTTTGTACAATTTCCAATGAAGGAGGAGGAACAAGGGTACTTTTAACCTCAGAATCTTAAGGAGGAGGTGAGGAATGGGTCACTGGCGGTGTCAGAGGGCAAAGGACCTTCGAGATGTGACGGTAACGTAGATGACCCTCCAGTCAACCAGGATTTGTGAGGTGGAGGAGAACAATGACTAAGTATAGCAAGACGAGAAAGGAGGAACGATTCAACTTTGGAAAACGGACAAGGCAGAAGAAAATCCAAAACTTCTCAATGCATTCATCAGGAGTAAATTGTCACTTAAAGAGCACCTACTCACCCTGGGAAGTTCAGAGGAAAGAGTTGTAGGGGACGATATAGATATAAGGGTATGTGAGGAACCCATTGACATTTTGAAATGTCTTTTTACGGTGGAAGACATTACTGCCCCAGCAGCAGTGAGATGGAACAAGGAGAAGGTCTTAATGAGTATTGAGGTATCGAAAGAAAACATTAACACAGTACTAAAGGCTCATGACCCATACAAGGCTCATGATCCTGATGATGTTTCTCCTGATGTGCTGAAGACGTGTGCTGATACACTTGATGCACCACTTGAGGCACTGTTCGAGATGTCATTGGAGGAAGACGAAGTGCCATAGTGGTCGAAAAAAGGCAGACGTTCCACCTGTGTATAGGAAGGTCGGGAGGAGGCGTCGAACTACAGACAGGTATCCCTGACATACGTGGTCTGTAAGGTACTGGACAAGAAAAATCATAAAACACACTGATGACTCCCCACTAAGGAGAAACTACTTAAGTGATAGACAACATGGTTTCAGAGAAAGGAAGCCATGTGTTACGAACCTCTTAGATTCTTCTGTGCGTGAGTTCAGGATTAGACAAAAGAGAAGTCTGGGTGGATTGTTTGTGTTTGGATTGCCGTAAAGCATTTGACACTACCACATAGGAGGTAGGGCCAGGAACAGACGAGGGAAGGCTGCATCCGTCCACATCCATTCCCAAGCTCTCATGTGTAAGGCATCGAAACCAAGCTCCCTATCCAAATCCGGGCCCCACAAATCTGTCCATGGGTTACCCCGGACGCTTCACATGCCTAGTTCAGCCCTTTGACAGCACGTCGACCCTTGTATATCATATTGTTCTAGTTCTCTATCTTGTATACACCTGTATACACTCTAGCCTAAGCTATAAACCCATTTTATGTACCAGCCCAACATGGAAGGATGAACATCTGGTTTGACTCTAGACCGACTGCGAACGCCAGGATTCGAACCTACTCGAACATTGATTTGAACATAAAACAAGGTGGGGCTGAGTACACCGCCCTACGGAGGTCTTAGATCCAACTCTCTGATTGTACATATTCGTCCTTGAAGCAGAACAGGTGACTGTCTGTTGGACAAGTAGTCAAAAATCCAACACAACCATTTTAACAAGTCTATACGAGATTAGGTGTTGATTGGCAGCAACAAAAGTAGATTTAGAATCAAGGAAGATGGTGTAATAATACTCCGTCTGAATAGTAGGAAGGTCGTAATGCAGTAATAAACACCCTTTCTGTGCATAAAACCACATAGATAGAGACAAGATTTTTAGTTCTATGTAAAAGACGACCGAGACCATCCTCTGTAAGGTTCTACATAAATAATAGTCAATGATAAAGATCTAAAGGCATTTGGTTGGTTAGATTTGGGTACTGCATTGATAAAGCTGTTCGTCCTGGAGGTAGGTAGAATTCTGGCCACAGAGCTCATGTTAATGATACAAGGAGGGGATTGCCGGGTACGTGGCGTTGAAGTTTTAACATTTCATGTAACATCATCGTCACCCAAGGACACCTACCGCTGCCTGTGACTAGGACTGCTTTCAGTTCAGACTGTGTTATCATATGACACAGTTATCTTGTTCTTGATTCATCCTAAAGAGGATTATATGCTTCATGATTGAGCTTTAGCTCAGCCATCATCTCCTATGGCACATTAGCAGTACTGGATGGAGTTGCCCCCGGGTGTTGAATTACGTAGTTCGTTGGCTCCTTGTTACCCAAAGGGTTTGGTCGGGAGACTTGGTATGGTCTTCCTAGCCTTCATTTTCCTAATACCTCCCCTACTCTCTGCTGTTAGGGGTGAGCGTGTTCAGTCCATTTAACAAATGTTTCCCCATTCAGGTGGCTGGCTGAGTCCAGTCATGCGCTGTTGGGCAGTTGCTAAGGCAGACTGGAACATTTCAGAAATTTTTTCCATCGCGTCATTGCCTGCAGCTAGGCTGACCAAAGGTTCCTTCATTGGGGGCCTCCATGTTATGAGATGTTTGATAAGGCTAGGTTTTGTTACTGGGTCTTCAAATCTCCCTAGTCTAGATGGTTTTGTGAACTGCTAAATAGTTTTCCAAACGTCGTGATGAAATTCCTCTCCTCCCAGTGTCACTCAGTCTGGTAGAGTTCGACCAGCTGGACGTTTGGGGAAATGAAGTTGAGACGCTGATCCTCCACAACAGAAATTGAGGGTTGTTTTGGCTTGAACTTCCCCCGCGGGAGGATAGTGTTACGAATGTTTATTCTAGTGGCTTATGGATGGTGATCGCCCAGCACGTCATGTACCATGATGGAAGATTACGTAGCAGGAGAGATGGTGAGACCTACCTACACATGTACCAAGGATCCCACTCAAGACATGAGTTAGCTGAAGTTTCCCTACGCTGTATATTATCATGTGAGCTTATTATAATTAACAGCTGCTGCCCATTTGGTGTGGTAGGGTTAGAGGCAGCTGGTAGACTTTGTCCAGCAGTAAAATTCCCTAATGAAAAGAGCTGACTAATTAGGTCTGCTATATTAAGCATACATACTGGTACATACAAGTTTATGACGTCTGTTGGGGAATTACAGCATAGACCTTAATGTCGTGGGACCGCGTTCCACAGACTTCAGAGCTGTTATCACTGATGTGATATGGGCCATAGTTTGCTTGACATGTAGTACACAAGAGTCACAGATTATGGCCAAAAATGGGCCAGATAATCATAGGTTGATTTTGTCCATATCTTCGTTTAGAAATATTGTCCAGATCGTGGCCTATAATCTTCTAGACCATCGCATTGAATTGTCCAGATTGTGATTTAAAGTGTCCGGCTTGTGGTCTGGAATTGTCCGGGTTCTGACCTTCAATACGAAAGAATATGAAGCTGTGTTTACTGATGCCTTGTGTATCTTGTGGCGCTGCTCTGAGGTCCTTCCTATGGTAGTCATGTGGTCTCAGTGCTGGTGATACTTGGTGTTGGTTCGTGAGGTTCACATGGAGGGAGGTTCAGCCTTGTATCAATGTCGTGATATTTCCATGGAAGACGGACGACCCCTTGGTTTTCCTCCACCATTAAGAGTAGATGTTTATAACTGACTGAGTCGCCGTCTGTGTAGTCGTTGGCATCGGCTTTGGTGTGAGCGACGGCGTCTTGTGTAGACATCGAACTTAGCATCAGTGTCGATGACAGTCATCGTAGAGCGTCCAATCTTTTGATTGAGGTCGTGATGAGGGTGTTGCTGGAAGGGTCGACGTGCATCCTCACCCGTCGTGTGTCTCTCGCTCCTCCCTCACGTTACACTACTTTCCCGTGGTCGTGTGAGTGATTTCCTCAAGACACAGGGAGATATATTTTTTTTTTCATGACGGATGAAGTTAATGCCTGGCACCACCAGCTCTTGTGTTGCGCCAAGCAAAGTGGTGCCATCTACCGGCGACGGAAGGAGAAAAAACTGAATCTATATCTGAACATAAGAGTGTCCAGACTTGCCCGAAGCTCTTTCTGAAGTGCATATGATGTACTGATGAAACTTATAAGTACTGAGATACTGTGGAACAGATTTAGATGTATCTAAGGGACGTGGGGGAGACTGAGGAGGTTGTGTGGGGAGGAGGTATAGGATGTAGCGAGTAGGGGAGGGTAGAGTCATAGGACAGAAGATAGAATGGAGGACTTAGGGCAAGACCAGAAGTGTCTAGTGGGAGTGTAGGAAGGTCTTGACCGTAAGACGTGCAGGGAGGAAGGTGCACCACGCAAGTCACTCAAGTCAAGAAAGAAATAAACCTTTTATGGCATTTGAACTTCCTACCCCATCCCTTCCCTTCCCTGGTCTTATTACTCCTCCTCCTCCTCTCCCCCTGCCCCTGTCACTCGACCCCCTTCCCTTCCCATTCTTTCCCTTTGTCAAGTGAACAGCAGTCCCCCGTCCCCCCTCCCCAGCAGGTAATACTGAGAGAATCAATCACTTGTGACAGAGATGGAAGGAAGGAGGGGAAGTGGGGGAAACGCGATTAATGGAAAGGAGAAATAGGAAGGAAGGAAAGGTCAGAAGAGATTTCACAAAGGGAAGACAAGAGGAAGGAGAAATAAGAGTGCGATGAGAGTAGGAGGTGACTGGAGGCAGAAGAGAGAAAAGAATAGAGAGAGATGAGTCAGTAGAATGACATTTGTGTCTTTTCGTGGTAGGTCGACCTTCTCAACAGAGCAGTACCATGACGGAGACCAGACGCCTCCACGCGAACATGTCATCTGTTAAGTACGGTCTTAGTGGCCCTTGACCTCAGAGTGTGTGTGATGACCCAGTACCTGACCTGCCACTGGGTTACATGACCTCATCAGCCCTCGACCTGTGTGTGGTGACCCAGTATCTGACCTGCCACTGGGTCACATGACCTCACCAGCCCTCGACCTGTGTGTGGTGACCCAGTACCTGACCTGCCACTGGGTCACATGACCTCAGCAGCCCTCGACCTGTGTGTGGCGACACAGTCCCTGACCTGCCACTGGGTCACATGACCTCAGCAGCCCTCGACCTGTGGGTGGTGACCCAGTGAGGACGATCGAACCCCACCCCACACCACCCCAGTACCCTCACCTCTCCTTTGTTAATCGACCTACCTCCTCCCACCCCCAATCCACCTCTTCCCCTCCCCTCTTTTCCCCAATCTCCTCCCCCTCACCCCAAACTTCACCCGCCCACGACCCTAACCAAGTTGCCGTCATCCATCGTCTCCACACAGTGGCTGACTTCATGTGAGTGATGTCCACGCCCTCTTCATATCCCGTCTGTCTCGAAGTCTCTCTCTCTGCCACACTGCCCCACAGACCACGCCCAAAATGCCTTCCTCTCTCCCCCCCCCCCCCCACCCCGCCCCACACACACGCCCTCCACGCGCTCTCCACGCCCTCTCACACACTCGAGACCCAGCACGCCCTTTTCACCAAGTTGAAAAGACAACAAAGATGAGAGGGAGCGTGACGTCACTCCCGGCAAGCCTCTCAAAACACGGATTTTTAAGGTCTGCAGACCCACTAACCCCCACTTCCCTCCCTTCCACCCACAGGGCCTCCACCCACCCACAGGGCCTCCACCCACCCGCTGGGCCGACCGCATGAATTATGAAATTCAGATCTGGCCAGCCAGACTCTCCCTCCAGCTGGTTGGTTCATTCAGAGAAATTCCTGGACGGGAGGAGGAGGAGGAGGAGCAGGGGGAAGGTTTTTTGTTTTTTTCTTCATACTCGTCTGCTGGGCCACAGCCAGACTAGCTCTGACTGACTGTCTGACTGATTGACAGGCTCCTCCAGTCGTCCCCTCTCTGAACGACAGCTTCTCCTCACTGAACGATGGTCTGTCCTCACTGAACGACGGTCTGTCCTCACTGAACGACAGCTTCTCCTCGCTGAACGACAGCTTCTCCTCGCTGAACGACAGCTTCTCCTCGCTGAACGACAGCCTCTTCTCGCTGAACGACAGCTTCTCCTCGCTGAACGACAGCTTCTCCTCGCTGAACGACAGAAACTGGCCCCACGGTGTGTGTGTGTGTAGACATGCCAGTTTGCCTGACTACCTCATCATAGTTTTCTTAATTAACTGTTTCCCTGAGTGACACAATTGTTGACTGACCGTCTAGGAATGTGAGTGCATGATGCATGGACCTACGTATAGGCTTTCACATGCAGCAGCCTCTTCAGCACAGGGAAGTAGACAGCCACTGTATTAGGAATCCAGAAGATGTGTAAATGTTGACCGCATGACATTAAAGTGGTCGTAGGTCATGCATAACATTATTGATCTTTATGATCACGATATCATATATCTAATAGGATGCTAGTCATCATTACTGACCGAAATCTTTTCTATGGTCTTGGGCATCTCCAGCCTTCAGTCTCGAGAGCAAAAACAGGGTAGTAACGCATTAGTATGTAGATTGTCTTCGCCTGATCCCTGGCTTGAGTCGTGGAGTGAGGAGGAGGAAGGAGGAAGGAGGTGGTAGGAGTGAGGTGGAGGGTCATGGTACCTGGCAGGTGTGTCTGGTAACCTGTCTGTACCACAGCTACCTCCCTCCCCCTTTCCCCCAGCCAGCCTCCCTCTCCCTCCGCCACGTAGTGTCGAAAATTTTTTTTAATTTTCTTTTACTGAATGAAAAAGAGAGTTCATATCGACATAAACTGGTCGTGTGATAACCACTTATAGGGAGTGTAGAGTTCTACACGCCAGTACACACACTGGATAAAGCATTTACCTCTTTATTGCTTAAATATTCTCTTTATTCCTGTACCTATCTATTGATTGATGATGTTTTCGTCATTATCATCATCATTTAACGCTGGTCCCTCTTTACTGTCCACCTTAATGGAATACATGATCATTAATAGCGACCTAATTCCTCACCATTAACCAGGCAGACCTTCCTTAATGCTCTCGAACCCCCCTCAGTTAGAACCATTAACCTCACCAGCCCCTATTTAGCCTTATCCTTGGCCAGTAATCACCCTAATCCCTCCTCAGCCCCCGGCTCATGGCAGTTAATCCCTTCGCGGTTCCTCTTCCTCTGGGCCAATCTGGGTCATTTAACTCCCCCTCTGTCCCACCTTAGCTTCCTGCCTGACCTCATTCATAACCATGACCCATCCCGCCCAACTTTAAACCCTTGACCTTGACCTTCTCTCCCGTAATCTCTCTCTCTCTCTAACTTTTTCTCAACCGTTAACTTTCTCTCGACCTCTACGGGAATACATTTCCAATCCACTCCCGCCCCCGCGCTACTTACTGGCCCTCATGTTGTGCCTTTACTAATCCTTCCCCGGACGCCAGTGACCCGCTCACCCGAGTCCCCAGACTCCTCTTGACCTTCACACAGAGGACATCCCTCTCCCCTCTTCCTCGCCCCCCATCCACCTCCTTTCATTTTGTGTGTGTGTGTGTGTGTGTGTGTGTGTGTGTGTGTGTGTGTGTGTATAACGACGTTGGCTGGGTCGATTGTAGTCAAGTTTTGTGCCCCGCCCCAGTACACCTGAAGAAGAGGGGTTTAGGACGCCCGCCCACACCCAGTTGCTGTGGTCCCCTCTCCTCCCATCCTTACCCCAGGCTGGAGGTGTACAGGGAACCCCACATATAACTGGTTAGGGGAGTAGACTAATCGTTCCCACCTCCCCTTACACAGGGTTTCAGAGGAACACAAAAGAAATTGACTTTCTATCTTACGTCTTGCCTCATAACAGTAGTTTCCTTTACGTAACACCCCAACCAGCCCTACCTTACACCTTACCCAGCCATACCTTACCCAGCTCTACCTTACACCTTGCCCAGCCCTACGTTACCCAGCCCTACCTTACACCTTACCCAACCCTACCTTACACCTTGCCCAGCCCCACCTTACCCAGCCCTACCTTACACCTTGCCCAGCCCTACCTTACCCGGCCCTACCTTACACCTTGCCCAACCTTCCTATGCCTTACCTTACCCATCGTACAGGATCGAGACACAAGTTCGAAATTTCTGGGGAAAGACTCGAGCACTCTGACTCCTCGACTTTGAAATTTATAAACGACGATTTTGCATTGGTTGGACATCCAGGGACAGGTTGGATGTCTCCAGACACTAGTTGGACATCTTTGGACATGTCAGATATCTCGGGGCAATTAAAAGACACGTTCGATGTCTCGGGACACCGGTTGCATGTCTTCAAGCAATGGTTGGACCTCAGGGACCAAGCTGGACGTCGCTGGACAGGAGTTAGACGTCCTGTGACGGGCTGGACGTCCCACTGTAAGATGGATCGTGACGTCTCTGGACAGGCCAGTGATCAGCCCACGTCACCTCGAAACGCTAGAGTCATTCCTCAGACTCGTCAGCCCTAATGTGATCCATTACTATTTTAGCTTTCCCTCAGGACCTTCAGGTCTCCCCATCCATCTTAATGATTACGGTGAAATCATTGGCTCGAGACACTGCGGCGCGGGATCGCTTTCAGTGAATTGATCACTTATTTATCCTTAAACCCATTTCCACGTCTATGAGGTGGATAAAGTGCTTATCCAAAGACTAATTGAGGGAGTTTATTGCCATAGAACTGGGATCCTAGTGCCCCACTACCTCGCTGGCTACAGATGCCCCCGTCGCTCTGAGGTAGACCCTGATACCCTCCCGCTGCCCAGTGAATGTATCTTCCTTCCAAACTCACATAACTTGAAGCTTTATATATTTTTTCTGTGGATTTTTATTTCATTTTATGATTACGATTCGTCATAGATAGATAGATAGATGGATAGATGTTAAGAAATAAAGATCTTTTACGGCATATCTCGAGTATCTTGGTTCGTGAATTCTTCGTCTTGCGTAAGTCATTATTTCTGCTACGGATCATCGTAAGTCGATTATCATCCCCGCTGGTCGTACACTCACTGATGTTTTAACTACGTCAATGGTGGTGGGGGTAGGACGGGCGTCGCTCCCCCAGCCACTGGCGCGGCCGTGGTAATGTAATAAATGTGTGGCCACCAGAGTCTGGCCAGATGTGCCTCCCACCCTACCCAACCCAACCCCTCACCCATGTTCTTCCCCCCTCCCCCCCCTCCTTCCCTACACACCTTCCAAGCCCTCTTCCCTCCCCTTCCACCACCACCTCCATTCCTCTCATCTATCCCACACCCTCTTTACCCTTCCTCCTCTTCCCACCCCTCTCTTATCTTTCCTCCCCATCTTCCCTTCCCTTTCCCACTCACCCTCTTTTTTCCTTTCTTTCCTACCTCCTTTGTCCTACCGTTTCCTTCCTTGGCACGTCCCTCCCTCCCTTCTTCCCAATCTCCACTTATTTCATTCCCTTCCTCCCTAATTTTCCTTCTTCTTCTTCTCCTCCTGCTTCGTTCTCCACCCCACCATCACCCCCACATGTCTACCCCACCATTCACCTCCTCCTCGTCTCCTCTCGTTAACCAATTAATTATTCATCGAGTGTGTTGGTGTGTTTAGCCTGGGGCCGCTCGCATGGCTGGGGTGGGGGAGTGCTGGAGGGGGTTGTTGCCGAAGTCAGCTGCTGGTGTTGTGGGTAGATGGAGCCTGGGATAGAAGCGGGGTTGTGAGTCGAGCCTGATGAGGATATAAAGTAGGATAAACGGAGGTTAGAAGGGTTGTGCCATGGAGGTTGTGGATTGAAGGTTGTGGCTGGAGGCTACCACGGGTTCTTGGTACCTGCATTAAGTTTTCATCTTTCTCTCTTTCATTTCTTTCTATCTTTGGCCAACCCCTGTGTCCCCCTCTGGTGGCGGACTGATATACGACCCGGAGATATTGACTTATGAAAACTACTGATCATCGAAAGATACGAAATGGTTTTCTGCCCATCAGTTAAGGAAATTGGTCATCATGAGAAGTCTTTTCGGAGGCGCTAATGGCTACCTGGAGAGGCCTGTGCGTGTCTTGAATTGAATGAACCCATTTCCATCACTCAGTGATCGCGTCTGCTAAGCCAACATCTTCCACCGGAACTTTTATTCAATTTCTTCCTCGCGTGAGCTGCCCCCGGAATAGACAGACCTGAGCGCAATAGAATTCTTCTTATGGGATGATGAACCACCTGCCACACGGTGTCTCGGGTTTCGAAGCCGCTTCGCCCCGTTGCTTCTGAAACACGAAACAGCGAATCGGTTACTTAATTTCCATATCCGAATGAAATTTCGTTCTTATTCCCTTAACTCGATATTGAATTCTTCAAAAGACGTGTGTTGAGAACTTGCAGTCAGTTTTCCCTCTCTGATAAAAGTTTGGTGAGGGAAGAGTAAAAGCGAATTACGATCTTTACCTCACACTCCTCTGTGCATACAGACCTCCCGCGCCTCACGCGTGGAGGAATATTTTGGAATTTCGCTTCGGATGTGATACCTGGCCTGTGGTAAGCAGACAGGTATATTCGACCTCCTGTCACATGCAGCCAGTCTTAGACAGCTTTAAGACGACGGTGCGACCCTTGAGCACGATTATGCGACCCTTGAGCACGAACGTACGACCCTTGAGCACGATTATACGACCCTTGAGCACGAACGTACGACCCTTGAGCACGTCGTTTCGAGTCTTGGACACAGCCACCCATGGCCGTGATGGCGCAACCTTTTACCCGACCAATAGATCCAGACCATCATTCCCAGGGGCTGTACCGTCGTGCTTAGGGGTTGTACCGTCGTGCTCAGGGGCTGTACCGTCATGCTAAGGGGCTGTACAGTCGTGCTCAGGGGCTGTACCGTCGTGCTCAGGGGCTGTACCATCCTGCTCAGGGACTGTACCGTCCTGCTCATAGTTTGTACCGTCGTATTGAGCTGTACCGTTGTGCTCATAGATTGTACCGTGCACCATCGTGCATCACGTCGATGCTGCCGTAACGGAAACTCATGCAAACGATTATTTACCGTCAGCCACACAGCTCTCACCCACCCGTGACCACCAGCAACAACACGGGTTTGCTTCCTCCAACCCCTACCTGAAGAGCCTGGGGAGGACTGTCAACAAGTCTCATATATAGCATTCCTCTCAACTTCTGACGACGGACTCAAAGTCCTGCCTCTTTCTTGTTTAAGATTCCGCTCCATCGTCGTGTGGGAGAGGGTGTATCCTCAGCCCCTCTGTGTGGACCTCCTGCACCCAAAGAGATTGACCACGTCCTGCTAGAGTGAGCCCTGGGCTGTCGTCCATGTATGTGGTAGGCATGAGGAAATCGGAGCCAAACTCGGCTTAGTCTGTCCTGGCTTTGTGTACGAAATGTTCAGTGGTAACGGATACGATTGGTAACTTTGAACCTCTCTCTCTCTCTCTCTCTCTCTCTCTCTCTCTCTCTCTCTCTCTCTCTCTCTCTCTCTCTCTCTGCTTTTCCCCACGGAGGCAGACTCAAGACAGAGAGGTGTGTCCATGGAACGTTAACAGCATCTTCCAGCCTCCTGGAAGCCAATAACCGGGAATTGGTTCATTCCAGCGATCCGCCGTAATAGCCAGAAGCTGGATCATTCCATCGTTCCTTAATCCCTCGAGCAGGGCGGCGCGAGTCTGGAACACGACAATATGAAATCCTGGAGTTTAAAAGTATGATTACCCCCAGGCAGGATGGGGCGACCTTTATATCCTCAATGCTCAAAAGATCGGTTTAATACTCCTACTTTTCCTCCAGAGTCCAGCTTCCAGGTCGTCCATGAAGGGATAATGCCAAAGCCGATCCATGAGAGATCATCTTCCAGGTCGTGTGTGAAATATGAGCTTTTCCCTCGTCAGCCATAAGAGTCCATTTTCCTGAACATCCATCAAAAAAACACTCGTCCAGATTGCACTGGAGGGACCACTTTCCACACTAGCCAAGACAGACTGTTTCAGATTACGGACAAAAAACAAATATCTGACTATCCGGATATTCTTTATTGGTTGTCCAAGACTTTCAAGATCATCCAAACACGACCAGCTATCGAACCATCTGCTAAAGACTAGATTCCAAACCATCTCTGAAAAATCAGTTATAGAGTATCTTGTGCAAGATATTTCCATAATAAACACATAGTCTACATCCATACTATCTGTAAAAGACTCGTACATGCCTCGACCATTCGTAGAAAAGGATCGGCCTTCATACCATCCACGAGAGATTAAGATTCTCTACACTATTCCTGAAAGCCTAGTTCCAAATCATCCATGAAAGATGGCTGGATCCCTTTCTGTCACCTTTGAATAATTTCTGTTCCTCACCTTTTCTGGTGAATCATATTTTCAGTAGTTCTTTCTCGGAGACGTATCTTATCTCTCTTTTTTGTTGACATATTGTCGACTATTTCCGAGGGAACAGTCGATCTTTGCTGACGGAATGTCGAATTTATTCTACAGGCGCTCTCCTCCCTACCTCCCAGACCCTCTCATAACAATATGCAAAGCCGTGTTGACTGACAATCCTCCATCTCCCGGGGTAGGAAGAGAGTCTCCTAGACTGCTAAACCCCTGGAGGGAGTCAAGAGGTTGGTATAAGTATTTGCTCTCATTATACGCGGGGTCCCTTAAGAGCCCTCGCGGGACGGACTTCTTGATCAGCACTGGGGGGGGACGCGCCAGGCTGGCCACACCCACTCGAGGCCGGGCAATCTTTGGCCTGTTTTTGCAGAGCCGTATCGACAGAAAATGGCTTTGACCCATCCTTTTTACTTTTGGTAGCATACAGGTAAATCACTACTGCTGTGTAAGACGTGAAATATCTGGATGATATCGAAGGAATTTAACGGGTGAAGGTATCGTGTGTTGTTCGTGGGGTTTGTAATCCTGTGCGTGACGCGCGCGGGAAAATGATCAAAAAAAGTCTTTGGCTTTACTAAGTCTTGGGCAAGTGTTCCCGGACCCCCCCACACCAAGCTGGGTCCCAGTTCGTCGCTTCCTTTGCATTTTCCCATCGTTGCCTTTTCCTCTTTCATTTGGTCTTTTTATATATGCCATTTGCACCTGAGGATGTAAACGGATTATCGGGGTCGAGTTGCCAAGCAGGGTAGGCAAGCAGGATGGCTCCAGACGGGACGGGTCTCGGGGATGGCTAGGAAGGACTATTTTTTTTCTTATAATGAAATGTATCATCCTTTCTACATTCCACAAACATAAGACAAAAAAAATGTGTCCATCTTTTACCAATAGGAACGATAGGAAAAAATCCATGACAAAATGAAAACGGGCATAAGCAGAGACACGGGGTAGGGGCCACCATCCCCACCCCCCTTTGCAGGCGGAGGAACCGTTCATGAATATGTAAATAGTTGTATAATTTTTCGTGTATCGCTTAGATTAGTTCATTCTCTCTTTTCTGGCACAATTTTGAGAGTGAATTTATTATACACACCTGCGAGGGAAGGTGGGTACGTGAGCCCACAATGCCAGCCAGCAATGTACGCTAGCCACAGTGTACGCCAGACAGCAGTGTACGCCAGCCAGCGATCAACTTTAGCGTCACATAAACAACCAGCCAATAAGGTCCCTCCATCGTAAAGCTTACATTAATCTGGTACAGCGGCATAAAGCAGCCAATCAAAACGGGACGTACTATGCAGAGGCCAATCGCAACCACGATAGCAGGAGCGCCAATCCCACACATGATTAAACTAATGTGATGGCCAACTCTGTCGGAAACAAGTTTTTGTCCGAAACTTTTTTAAACATTTCTTGTAAATCATGAGAATTTTGTCGCTCCATCTGTCCGATATGGAAAAATTGGTCGCCTATTTTGCAATGTTTTGTCCCTCGTGTAAAGGTTAATCCTATTAAATGTGTGTGTGTGATTACCATTTGTTACCGTTTGTGTTTTAGGGAGAGATTTTCAGTCGGGTTACCCTCATCTCTTAACCATATATATATATATATATATATATATATATATATATATATATATATATATATATATATGTGTGTGTGTGTGTGTGTGAGATATATGTGTGAGTGTGTTAACTATGTTGTTATTACTATTATTATTATTGTTATCATCATTATTATTGTCGTTGTTAATATCATCATTCATGTTATGATGATGATTATATATACCCAAAACACCTTACATTTGGCTATTGCACTTGCACTAGCTCCACTCCAACCAGGAGCAGGGAAATGTTGCACTCCTTTGGAGCGAAATGGTCCTTGACAAGAGTGTAAGGACCAGCCTGCACGCTTAGGAGTCTGACTGTCGATGTGTGGGTAGTCACGAAGACTCGAACCCATGACGCGGTGGATGTCTTGAGAGCCAGCTGCTACCTCAGGCACGAACCCATGACAAGCAGCAGCGCATGTTTGACCAGAGAACCAACCAAGTTTTCCTATCCCTTCTTACTCCATGACCTTACACGTTTCCTCCCTACCATCCTAGGATGCTGTCAGATGTAGTTGGCTTATCTGGATCTCCCACTTTATCATATTTCTTGAGGAAATCCCCGCTCTTCTGTTTTTCACTCCTTGTTGTGTCAAGGGACTTGTGCAGAAACAAATGACAGCTTAGCGGGAGATTATCACTGGCCATTCCCTCCGTCTGTTGACGTGTTTGATATACTTAGGATCCGAACCCAATCGTTTCTTGGTTTTGTGTGTTTGGTGTTAGATGTGGTCTAGGAATCTCTGGTGTCTGGAGGAATAGTGTTGACATCTGTGGAAGGACTGAGGACCGCCTCTCTCTCTTCTTGGTCCCGTTTGTTGAATCATGGTGTTTATACATACATGCAAGCTGCCTTGTTAGTGATGCAGACTCGCACAGTTATACACATACGAGCCAAATACAGTCTCTCTCTCTCTCTCTCTCTCTCTCTCTCTCTCTCTCTCTCTCTCTCTCTCTCACTACGAGTACATATGATGATATTTTGCCACAAGGAAAATATGTAGTGGAGAGTAGCAAGTGGTGTGGGTTACGTGCCGTCAAGTGTTGTGTGTGTGTGTGAGATGGAGAGGTAGTATGTTTGTGAACTGAATGCCAGCACTGCACTGGCTGTCAAGTTCCCTTTCCTGGCCCAGTTTTCTCTTTTTTCTATCTACTTCATCCACTCAGGAGTATCCTGTGGTGACCGCTACATACTCGCCCCAACCTGATCTGGCAAAATCCCATCGTAAGTACACACACACACACACACACACACACACACACACACACACACACACACACATACACACACACACACACACACACACACACACACTTGCACACATAAGCAACAAAATGCTAATACAACTTTGCCACTGATGTAGTTATTGCAAGACTGAAGATGACACTTACCCTCGTGTATATACCTTCACAACACGACAAGATGAATATACATATACCACATAATACCCTGTGAGGGACATGAAACTCACCTGGGTAACCACCAGGGCATCGGAGAATAGATTAAAAAAAAAAAGCACATAATCCATGGGGCACATAGGCAAAAACACACATAATATGTACTTACCAGTCCGATGAAAATACAAATGAGTTGGATCACGTCTGTGTAAGCCACCGCGTACAGGCCCCCGAAGAGGGTGTAAAAGACAGCGATGCAGGCGGAAAGGATGACTGCCACCGTGTTGTCCAAGTTGAGGACGACGCTGAGCGTGGCACCTGTAAGTCAAGCCACCACCCACCCGGGGCTGTACTCTCTGCTGCTGGGGGAACACCACAGGGGTAGGAGGGAAGGCGGGCAGGCGGCGGCCCTGCTACCACCACCTCCTCCTCCTCCTCCTCCTCCTCCTCCTACCTGGCCGGCTAGCGGCCAAGGGGCGAGTCGAACGCTTGAGACTGTGTGTGGCGGAGGAACCCTCAGCTCTGTTAGTCTTTGTGAGGAAGGAACGGACGAAGGACTTAGTGAACACCTTAAGAGGTTTTGACTGTATTTCAGGCTGTGAAAATCTATGAAGATGAATTGCAGGTCTCAGGACCTGTTCTCTACAGGTACCAGAACTTGTTGAAACAGGTCCCAGGACCTCGATAACAGGTCCTGGGACCTGTTATCAACAAGTCCCAGAACCTGTTATCAACAAGTCTCAGGACCTGTTATCAACAAGTCTCAGGACCTGTTATCAACAAGTCCCAGGACCTGTTATCAACAAGTCCCAGGACCTGTTATCAACAAGTCTCAGGACCTGTTATCAACAAGTCTCAGGACCTGTTATCAACAAGTCTCAGGACCTGTTATCAACAAGTCTCAGGACCTGTTATCAACAAGTCCCAGGACCTGTTATCAACAAGTCCCAGGACCTGTTATCAACAAGTCCCAGGACCTGTTATCAACAAGTCCCAGGACCTGTTATCAACTAGTCTCAGGACCTGTTATCAACTAGTCTCAGGACCTGTTATCAACTAGTCTCAGGACCTGTTATCAACTAGTCTCAGGACCTGTTATCAACAAGTCCCAGGACCTTTTATCAACAAGTCCCAGGACCTTTTATCAACAAGTCCCAAGACCTGTTATCAACAAGTCCCAGGACCTGTTATCAACAAGTCTCAAGACCTGTTATCTGTTACTTCTTTGACTTTCTTGTCATTATTTTCTCTTTTCCACATCTTCCTGTTCGGTTTATTTTCCTCATTTGTCTACCTCTCGCCACACCCAGCTCAGGTTCGACGACCCTTAGTGCAACACTATCCACAGTTCAGAACACTACACTCACTACTGAAATGTGTTCACCAGCTGCTTCAGTGACGTCAGATGGTACAGCACGATATGATGATTGGCCTAAACTCCCTCGCGTGCACCAATCAAGTGGCCTGTATGACGTCAGCAATCAGGGGACATTAATCGGCTTCATTTGTGACCTCAAATTACCATCTGTCCATGTGACGTCACCACACAGGTGAGGAATCACCCTATTCATCCTAACAATAATACTAAACATATGTACAATATAGAACTATGTGCATCTAGTGACTAGATTCTAGTATTACATCTATTGACTCCACTGTACATCGTACCACGCTGGAACAAATCTCCTTCGGTATCTTATACCACAATGTTACCTTAGGTATCCTTTCCTCCTCCCCCGCCATAGTTTCCTTAACCCACTAATCCTTTGACTAAAGTCCTGAAGTCGTTAGTTCTATAACGATCATCCCAGAAATGTGGGACATAACTAGCTGGAACTACTGAAAAATCCACATATTCACATTTTCTTTTTTTTTTCTCCTCACGTCTTCCTACTGGTGTTTGAGCCAGAGGGAGAGGTGGAGAGGTAGACGATGCCTTCTGCTCTGCTGTTCTCATTCAGGATATCGGTCATCAGGTCTCCTGTTATCTGTCCTCCTCATGTACTGGAGGGTCTCCTCCTGGAAGGCTATGCAGCCTTTTGCCATCTTATCATCGTTCGAGATTGTTTTATCCACCAACGCTGTATTTAAACAGAAGGGTATTGAAAAAGTTGGCACAGGTGGGGGAAAAGTTGGCACAGGTGGGGGAAAATTGGCACAGGTGGGGGAAGTTGGCACAGGTGGGGAAGAGGTGTGAGTGTGCGTGTTGTATCTCCGATCACTCGAATTATTGTAAATAGATTTTGCATCGTGTATTGAAGAGTGCAAGTGGGAGAGAGAGAGAGAGAGAGAGAGAGAGAGAGAGAGAGAGAGAGAGAGAGAGAGAGAGCGGAGCGGAGGAAGAGGTTACAAGAAGGGAGGGAGGAGGCTCCATGTTGTCCTCTCCTTCTCTCCGCACGCGAGCGCAGTGAGCCAGTACCTCAGTGGCTGTCAAGTTTTACTCCTTTGGCCCAAGTTACCGTTTTTCCTCTCTACCTCACCCACACGTGGGCTGCTGGTCTTCACACTCTCATCTCACACATCACACTTGACAACATGCAGTCTAGACGACTCGCCTCTTCGTCATTCTGTATTTTCCAACGGTGACCACTACGCGCCAGCCCTACCCTTTTGGGCCAGATTTCACTGTCCTGACCCCATCCTCGTTCTCCGACCGAACTTAACATTCCTCTACACGACTGGGTCTCACCTGCATCTGGACTAGTCCCTCAATATACCCGAAATCAATGTCTTCCTTCTGGTCGAAGTCGACCCACTGGAACGTGCCCTATTTCTCCTCCCAGACGTGACCTTTCCCTCGTCTGAACACCGACTCTAGTGTCCGGACCCATTCGTCAGTCCTCCTCCCTCTCACCCCCGCCCCACACAAACCGACGTCTCTTAAATGTCAGTAATAAATAGATACTAAGCGATGGAAAGCCATCCTCCACGGGAGGGTTTCACAGAGGGAGGTGGACTGTTCATCATCTAGATATATTGACAGCTTGGTCAAGGCAGTAGACTGTGAGCCTTAGAGATGACTTATTTTTTTGTTTTGATTTGAAGGCTCAAGTCATGGACGAAAGTCCACGTCAAGGCAGGGCCTTAATTGAAATATAGAGATGTTGATGAAAGAGGGAAAGAAGAGATAAGGGAAAGTATTTACGAATTTTGGAAGCAGTGAAAAAACCTGTGTTAAAATGTGCCGCCAGGTCGTAGTTATTGGGAAAGACGTGAGTGAGTAGAGAGTTCCAAAGCTTTGGGGTGTAGGGAAAGAAACAGTTATCAAAACGGCCCACCCTTAAGTTGCCGATGGCCACACAGCAATCATGTGACGCGGCAGCTTGCCGAGTATCGTGTGGTCTTCCCAATGAACGGGGGGAGGGGGGGATAAGCAGACAGCCCTCAGGACCAAAAACCAAAGTAATACCTATAGAAGAGAGAGAGAGAGCGTGAAGCAACATTGCGGCGTAAGGCAAGTGGGTCAAGTTGTAAAGAAAGCCTGGGAGAGTTGACACGTCGGATGGCTTTCAACTGAACTCTGTCAAGGAAGGATACAGAGCTAGAACCACGTAAGAGCAGTGCTCCATACAAAGACGTATTAGTCCATTGTGTAAACAGAACATCTGTTCGAGAGAAAAGAAATTTCGACATCAAAACAGGACTTCCAGTTTCTTAGAGGCAGACTTGTCTACTTCCGTAATGTAAGATGTCCAAGATAGCGTGGATGTTAAAGTAATACCAAATATGTTCATCATGTTGAGAGGTGGATATACACATCCGTCAAAGCGACAGAAAAAAGAATTTAGGGAATTCTCTAAGGAAAGCTGTGCAGAAAGTTAGTCTTGGAGGAACTGAACAGAACCAGATTTCGTCTGCCCCACTGACATATCACGTCCAAGTTTGAATTTACTGAAGTTGTGTCTCCGTGAAACAGGTGTTGCATCATGTATTGAAAAATGCATGTAGAAAAAACATTATCTGAACTCCTACCACATAGCGATTGCACCATATATATATATATATATATATATATATATATATATATATATATATATATATATATATATATATATATATATTTATATATAGTGAGCGACTTGGTATAGGTAAAACTTGTCACAGTGAGGCACATCTCGTATGGAAAGAAAATTATGATAGAAGAATAATGTAGGAATTAATGGGAGCTCCGCAGGTGTTTGTAGACCTGACTTTGAAAGCTAGAAAGGTTATAAGAAGTGAGGAAGACGAGAGGAGGAAGAGAAATCCTCAGTTTTGCTCTTCAGGGAAACATGAAGGTACCCTAACGCTCACTCCTCGTTCATAGCCATATAACATGAACGTGTGGGAAAATCCAACACCTCTGTCAACCATCGATCTTCGTTCTCACTACTACACACACCGGAGGAGGCTGTCGGCGGTGGAGGACACTTATGATCTGGACGTGTGTGAAGTTTGCACACACTCACTCACTCACACACACACACACACACACACACACACACACACACACACACACACACACACACACACACACACGGAGATTCCCTTCCTGTTGACGTGAGAATTTCAATGACGAAAACGTCACAGCTTCTTCTATCAGACTTCGTCCTCAGGTTCCCTACGTATCCTGTCACCGGACGACGTAAGGTAGACTTCGTCCCACTCGGTGACGACTCGTACACATGAAGGAGTTTACGTTCTGGTGAGATCAAAGAAAATGGTATGAGCGCCGGTGGACTACAATTCATAGAAAACGGACCTCCGGGACACTCCATTTCCAGGGTTACAGCGGCGGGGACAGTCCAGTTCCAGGAATATAAGATAACCAGAGGTGTTCTGTTTCCAAGCATTCCATTTGGCTTCAGTAGTCCATGAAAGACCTATAGAAGCGGTGTATCAGAAGGCCGTAGCTTGTTCCTGGAGCTCTCTAGATCTCAACTTTCCGGGTCGTTTGCCCTCAATGCTCTGCAGTAAATGAGCTTGCTAAACACGCAGAGCAGGCCCTCACCACGCCCCAGACCGTCAGCGAGGGCCTACCTCGCTCCGCTCACCCAGTGCCGGCAGCTGGGTACTACCTCACAAGGAGCCGAGCAGAGAAATTGTTATATTCCTTCCCTCGCCTGATGGAATCTATACCAGAAGCTGAGTTCATCCTTCTCTGACCTGATGGAACCTACTCCAGGCACTGAGCTGTCCGGTGCCTGACTGGATGACACCTACAGAGAAGCCTGGTCGTTTTCCTCTTAGGAGGAGCTGAGGAAGCTTTGCACCAGGCGCCTCAGATCGGCCTTCCCTCACCTCGTGAGGCGAAGGGACAGTTGGTGACGTGGAGGCCCGAGGTGCGCCTGCACAACCAGAATGAGATTGAGGTCATGGAGGTTCATGTAGCAAACTGGGGTCACGTTGCCTTGCTTGTTTGCCATTTTGGTTGATTACGTCCTTCAGGTGACTGGCTGCCACTGTTGTTATCTTGCTCGGCTGCCACTGTTGTTATCATGCTCGGCTGCCCACACTAGGTTATCATGTAAGGTTGCCCATGGTGACTGTTACGATGGACTGCCTTTGTTAAGTATCGTCGTTAAGCGTCGCTGTTGACTTTCTTTCTTTTCCTCTCTCTATCGACCATCATCTTTGACCTCGTCTGTTTATGACGTACGTGATTGTAAGCACTTTCATCCCAGTAGTGTCCTCCCACACTAATCACCTTCACAGACTTACAAGTTAAGATCCAGGGGACATTTTTTCATGCCCTTATGTCCAACGATATCCTTAGTCTAAGCGAAGTAGAATATATATATATATATATATATATATATATATATATATATATATATATATATATATATATATATATATATATATATACCGTTTAAATGTATCTATAGATGGTTGCATTAATATACAAATCTTCCCAGACATCTTTACATCTGGCGCGGTCCTTTTTCTTCTTCCAATATTTCCTTGAACTAAATAATGAATACACAAGATTACCGGACTGACATTAGTGACCTCTGGCCGGGGTCACTGGTTCGCAGTAAATATTGTATTTTCTATCAGGTTTTATCATCATTTTTCCCCCCCGAGTATCGCTAGTGGTATACAGCCAGCCCGGGAAGGCGCCAGTGGGCGAGAGTGTCACTGTCATTCTAATTTTGGAAACTGCGAGACGGACTTGAGGACCATCTCGTCTTGAGCTTCGAGTGACATCGACACTCACAGTATGAAGATTCGGAAAGAGTTTCCCGATATGAGTTTTCGCTCTTAATTTCGGCAAAAAGATTCAGACCTAAAAAGAATTTTTTTTTTTTTTTTGTGTGCTGTTGGAGTGGGGGACATGAGTGAGGGAGCGGAGCCCCTCCCAACCACAGACAGGTGAGGGAGGTGTGTTGACAGGTGAGGGAGGTGTTGCCATACAGACATATCGCTACACCCGGGGTGAGAGTGAGTGAACCGTCGTGTGAACCATCCAACACAGACTCTAGTGTAAGGTGAAGGTGCCCACGTACGTACCTTTAGAGGGATCGCATTGATGAACCGCCAGATGAACCACTAGAACGAACCACTGAGTGTCGGTTGTTTGCAAGCAGGTCTGCCTCTGTTGCGCAGACTTGACTGATGGGCATCTTTGTGCCACTAATCTAACATTCAACTTTTTTTTTTTGCTCTCGACTAAATAATCTATCTCCGAACAGTCCTTGGGTCAGAGTGTGAGATGAGAAGCAGAATAACTTTGAGATATCTCCAAACTTTGAGAACATGCTTCATGCCAATGAAACATGGAGACATCGAACTCCTGGGTCTGATTCGTGTTTTGACTACCCCCTCACTCACTGACCAGGAACTGTTCAGACACTATCGGTGACACACGTAACTAACACCTACGTCACTAACAAGTCTGGTGTGAGGTGTGGCTACTCCATCACATGAGTTCCCTCTCTTTCTTTCTCTCTTTCTCTCTCTCCCTCTACAACAGACACACTACAGACTGCGGAAGATAACACGGTCTTTTTAAGTTCCTCGTGCACTGTATTTACCAGTCCAATAAATATGCACCCTAGCTGGACCACGTCTGTGTACGCCACCGCGTACAGACCCCCGAAGAGCGTGTACGCCACAGCTATGATTGCCGAGAGGATGACCGCCATGTCTTCCTTAATGTTCAGGATAACGGAGAGGGTAGCACCTAAAGTAGGGAGAAAAGCACGTAAATTCTGTCCACTGCCGGGCCCAAGATGTCCTCTAAGAAGAACATGGTTTTTTTTAGGATACAGAACTGCCTACCAGGGAAGAGCCGTCCCACATTAAGCTGTTGGAGAAAAAGAAAATAAGTAGACGAGGTTTGTAAAGCTGAGGGAGAAGCTTAGGTCGGGGAAGGTGGAGCCCCAACGATGTTACAAGGTTGTTAACTGATGAAGGTGTGTGTGGAGTTACCCCGTAGCGGCCGAGGTTACAGAGAGTGGAGGGGTGGCAGGAGCCGTGCAGCTGAGCCTGAGTGGGTCAGGGGGAGAGAACTCAGATGGAGAAAAGAATAGTGAGTCACAAAAAAAAAAAAAAAATAGAAATCATATAAAGATCATTGAGGAAGTCTTGGGGTCTGGATCTGAAGCTGCAAGTCTGAGAACCTGAAAGTATGAGAGAGAGAGAAATGTAAGCACAGAATGAGGTAATCAGGCCAGAGAAGTTACACAGATGAACGAAAATGCAAGAACATGCCACAGAAATAAAACATTAGTAGAAAGATAGAGGGAAGCCATGTGAATATTGGTTTTTTTTTTCATCTATTTCTTCGTGACGGGTTAACGTGAGGGTCTGGGGGCGTGTGTGTGGTGCTGCCAGGCGTCAGGGGGGGGAGGAGAGTCCTGGTCATAGCAGGCAGGTGAGGGTCGATCATCTCTTCCCATGACAGTACACCTGGCCAGTGAGGGTGGTGTACCAGGTCATGCCCTCCTCCTCCTCCTCCTCCTCACTTCGCACGACAGCGTGAGCATAAGCAACCAGCTGTACTCAAGAGAGTGATCATCACATCCATCATGATCCTTAATGCCTCACACGTATCGTAATTATGATGATGTTTCCTTGCGATGAGTAACCAGGAAATTGATAACCACTGCTGACGTCAGGTACCAGCTTGGGGGTGAACGAACTACATCATGTCACTCATCCTACACGCATGACCCACTGCCACCAACACCTGCCTCTCTGACGTCACACGTAACTGTGACGTCCTTACCCACCCACCAGGCACGACAGGCACCTATGACATCCTGGATGGTCAGCGAGCGCCACCCTCACCGCTGTGTTCTGCCGCCTCGGGTGTCTGACCTGTTGGTTATCCTACAGAGGGTTTTGGGTTCTCGCTGGGTCATGTTTACTGCGTCAGATCATAACGTACAGTCCTTTCATATATGTTTATATATATATATATATATATATATATATATATATATATATATATATATATATATATATATATCTGACTTGTATCGTCCACTCTTCATGCTTCCCTTCATTATTCAATGAGCCAATTTTCATCAAAGAGACAACGTCCTCAGCAAACAGACCAGGACACAACAACATGGAATCAACATGGACCTTTCAGCCTTCCGCCCTGGTAAACATGCCACTGTCTTGACTCTAACCACTGTGGATAACATTTTGTTGCCCCAAATTCTAGATGCGACTTCAAAGAACTTCTGTCGTGTTGTGACGTTTCTCCAGCACGACCACCGGGTGATGCCATCCCTCTCATGATGTCATGCGATTTCATGCCTCAGCGTTCTCTCTCTCTCTCTCTCTCTCTCTCTCTCTCTCTCTCTCTCTCTTCGTCTGCACGACGTTCATGAGAATGCTTCTGCCACGATGCTCCTTTTGTTGTTGTTGTCGTCCTCCCACAGTTGCTCCTGTTGTTGTTTTTGTTTTTGTCCTCCCACAGTATCGTGTGGGCGAGGCTCCTGCCTGCACGGGTCCCCACCAAGCCTTGTGGTGCTGGGTCATGGGGAGTGCCAGCGTCCCCTCCGCCTCACAACAACACGAGCATGCTAATGACTGGAGACGTTGTTGATGGCTTGTTGTGATCGCTGATCATACAGAAGTGAAGTGGACATGAGAGAGAGAGAGAGAGAGAGAGAGAGAGAGAGAGAGAGAGAGAGAGGGTATCATTGGAGGAACGCCCTTGGGTCGTCAGGTTATCCTAGTGACACATGTTATTGTTCTGACGCAGCTGTCGGGTGGCTGGTGGTGACCTGGGCTGCACCACAGGTGTTGACCTGTCGGGCGGGTGGTGGTGACCTGGGCTGCACCACAGGTGTTGACCTGTCGTGTGGCTGGTGGTGACCTGGGCTGCACCACAGGTGTTGACCTGTCGGGCGGGTGGTGGTGACCTGGGCTGCACCACAGGTGTTGACCTGTCGTGTGGCTGGTGGTGACCTGGGCTGCACCACAGGTGTTGACCTGTCGGGTGGCTGGTGGTGACCTGGGCTGCACCACAGGTGTTGACCTGTCGGGTGGCTGGTGGTGACCTGGGCTGCACCACAGGTGTTGACCTGGCGGGCGGCTGGTGGTGACCTGGGCTGCACCACAGGTGTTGACCTGTCGGGAGGCTGGTGGTGACCTGGGCTGCACCACAGGTGTTGACCTGTCGGGAGGCTGGTGGTGACCTGGGCTGCTCCACAGGTGTTGACCTGGCGGGTGGCTGGTGGTGACCTGGGCTGCACCACAGGTGTTGACCTGGCGGGCGGCTGGTGGTGACCTGCCACACGAGACATGCCAGCTAATTAGCTGGGTCAACAGCCTAGTATTTGCGAACGCTTCAGGGAGGCGTCTGGTATCCCTCGTCAGCCACACTCAGGCCTGGTAACGACGTCTACACAATCTCTCCTGGCTGGCTCTCTGTCTGTACTTTCTAGACTCTCTCTTTGTCCCTAGTCAGGTCACGATCACCTCACGTTTTCCTCAGCTTCCCCTACCACCATATATTGCCAACGGCTGTGCCTCTCTTCAGTCGCCCCTCGTACGCGACACAGACGTTGCAAACTTTACCACAGCTCACGTCTAACGAGGGTTTGCCAGCAAGGTAAACTTGCCCTCATTACTGCAGGCCTCACCGTCAGCAAACACTTCACCGTTTCCTCATCCGAATGTTTCCCATTGTTTGGTCTCCGGCTGGAGAAAGTTTACACGCTCGTTAGACACGTCTCACATCTTTTGCCGTGAGAGAGTTTACTGCTGGGGGGTATTTCTCCCGAAGTGAGCGGGCATTGCCAGACCAGTCTGCTCTTTACACCTTCGCATACATATTGGTATCATTGTACCCCAAGGGGAAAGTTTTCCTCAATGATACTTTGACTTCTGTAAGTCTGTTCTGCCCTCTGTTATTTCCACATGTATATTCTATACTTTATGTATACTTATTATGTACTTTTCTGGTAAGAATTGTAAAAAAAGAATTGGAAATTTTAAAAGTATAAGAGAGAGAAGGATCCGTGTGCCTCGGTATGATACATAACATAGTCCACTCGACCATGCGAGATTAGATCTAAAGAATCGAACCGGATAAGAATCACAGACCGGATCCACATCCAACAGTTTACTTTAGACATGTTTTCCATCCTTTTTCATCGGGTGTTTTTCCCACACTTCCCTCGTTTTCGTTTAACTGTTTTGATACAATTTTTCTTGGCCTTTCTAAAGGTGATGTCAAAATTTTCCTGCTGCTTGACCCAGTTCCTTCTTATCCCCGTTCCTACCTATGTCCCTCCTTGTCTTTCCCATGACAAGTTCATTCCCCCGTCACCTTGTATATCTCTTCTCTCGTCTGCTGTTTCACTTACCTCGGTGTTCCTACTGTTCATACAGTGTTCCGTACGCCCGTCTCTGCTTCCACTCACACACCTTGCCATCAGGCAGTTTCCCTCAGTATGCCACCCTCATCATCGTCCTCAGTATACCACTCCCATCATCGTCCTCAGTATGCCACCCTCATCATCGTCCTCAGTATGCCACCCTCATCATCGTCCTCAGTATGCCACCCTCATCATCGTCCTCAGTATGCCACCCTCATCATCGTCCTCAGTATGCCACCCTCATCATCGTCCTCAGTATGCCACCCTCATCATCGTCCTCAGTATGCCACCCTCATCATCGTCCTCAGTATGCCACCCTCATCATCGTCCTCAATCCATTCCTTACTAGTCCTCCTGTTCTGTGGCTTCGGACCCTGCTGGCTGGGTCTCCCACTCTCCCTCTCTTGCCACATTCCAACCCGTTCCCTTCTGTCCTCCTCTCGACGTCTTTTGTTCGTCCATTCATCAACTTCTATCCCAGTCTGTTCTGACGTTAACTCGACGTTCTACCTATCCAGTCTTACCCAATTATCATGTCATTCTTCCTGACTTCCTCCCCTTTGGGGTTCTATGTTTCCCTTGTCTCTGCCTTAATCATGGCCTTATCTACCTTCCTCCAATCTTTTCATTCTCTCTCACGTAAAGAATTTGATCCCACCTTGTTCGTCCTTCTCTGTACCCATTGCCTGTCTGTGTTAATCTCTTCTTTTATCCCATTTTCTCATCCCTCCATCCGTATTTACCCTCTGTCCATTACCTAATGTTATCTCTGTCCCCCTGTCCATTTCTTCCACGTTTCCTGTGCTCACCTAGAGCGCCGAGAATGGCAGCCGACCAGAACACCTCGCCGCACAGCGCCGGCAGGAAGAGGAGGCCGCCCATGCGTTCGCCAAACTTGTCCTGTAGCGGATCCAGCATGGTGACGTAGCCCTGGGAACGCATCTTGTTGGCGAACAGCACACCGCCTGGGGAGGGAGGTACATACATCAAGGTTACCAACGAAGCCATGTTAATGAATCGGATATTTCATTGTCTTAATGGATTCTGAAACTTTCATGTGAACAGATGAAGCGTCTCACTCTTGGGTTCGAGCTTTGTCAAGATCCCCTTAGTCCCCTTGAGGCATATTGACTCAATGCTGACGTGACCTGATGCAGATGAGAAACATGAGAACACCATGACTGATTTTGTGAAGCATTTCGACGTGTAATGAGACACAGGTAGTTAACTAAAGATGAGAAATATGTCAGTAGTATATGAGAGACAGAGAGACCACTCACAGAAGATAAGAGACATGACAAAACAATAAGAGCGAGACACCAGTGTTTAGAGAGAGGAAGAATCAGTGTCTCAAGGAAAGACTTAAGGAAATGAGAGACTGAGGAATGAAAGATATAAAGCAGCACACAAGGGTAGAGCAGAGAGATCATTGCTCAAAGAGAAACCCGGTTTAATAGAGACTTTAGAGCATATCAGCTGAAAGTGAGATTGAGGAAGACAACAATAAATGATTAAGGACACACAGGGACAGTTGAACATTCTAACTGGAAAGAAAGAGAGAGATCTTGTGCATATTGATAAAGAGAAAGGCAAATGGGAAACATAGCAGTGCACTAACACGAGAGAGAGAGAGAGAGAGAGAGAGAGAGAGAGAGAGAGAGAGAGAGAGAGAGAGAGAGAGAGAGAGAGAGACAGACAGACAGACAGACAGTGTTAGGCCTTACCGAAGATGAGAGACATGGCGTATCCGAAGGGCGCCTGACACCAGACGAGGCCCGTATCGTACACCGCCTCAGCCGTGCCGTTGATGTAGCCTCCTCCCACCCACGTCGCTGTCCAGGGAGACTCAAACTTAGGCTCAGTCAGGCTAAGGTAGATTCATGGGCAAGACTCAAGCAAGGTTAAGCTGGGGTAAACTCAAGAGTAAAGCTCAAGAGTTAGCTGAGGTAGACTCAAAAGCAAGACTGAAGGGTTAGACAAGGTAGACTCGAGTGTGAGACTGTGTTTGTCTCGGGTAGGGATCAAGGGTCGGCTTGAAGTAGATTCAAAGGCGAAACTTAAAAGCTAATTGATTAGCCTCGAGGGCGAGGCTCGAGGGGCAGGTTGGGTAAACTCCAGGAGGAGACTCAAAGGTTTGGTGTGGTTGTGAAGGGATGCATGATGAGGTTTGGTGTTGACGGGGTAAGTCTCAAACAGTAAACCTAAGTTGTAAGAGGGTCAAGTTCTTGCAGTGTGAGACTCCGGGAATTGGTGAAGAAGTTGTAGACCTGGTACTTTTAATCTTCGCTTAGCTTAAGTGTTAATAAGGCTATTGGCTCAGGGTGTAGCTCAAGGAAACTCGCTACGATTTCTACGGTATGAAGCAAAAATTTGTACTTTGCTGTGGTAATTAAGTCTTAACTGTTGTCCTTAAAGACATGAATTGTTAAATAGAACAAGCTGAGACTCAGTCATCATGGAGATTTATGAAGACCAAAATCTACGTCAGGAGATGACCTCAGGTATTGACCACTGGATGATGATGACCTCAGGTATTGACCACTGGATGATGATGATGATGATGACCTCAAGTATTGACCACTGGATGATGATGATGATGATGATGACCTCAGGTATTGACTACTGGATGATGATGATGATGATGACCTCAGCTATTGACCACTGGATGATGATGATGATGATGACCTCAAGTATTGACCACTGGATGATAATGATGAGAGGAAGGGGCGGGGCACCCACCTGCTACACCAGCCTCTCAGGAGGGAAGCTCCCCCTCTTGCCTGGCAGGACTCACCTGTCATGGTGAAGATGCCCACGAACACACCTATACTCCTCCCAGCCAGCATGACATCGTCGGCATCGTCCTCCCCCTCAGGCTTCTTCTTGGCCGCCCAGATCCCCACCACCAGGATCAACAAGTAGAAGAGGACGATGGCGATCACGCCTCCGACGTTGATGGCCATGGTGACTGCCGCTCAGGGAGCTGAGAAGAAGACAAAGAACGCCTCTACCTGAGGATGACGCTGAGGGCTGACGATGGAGAGTGTGGAGTGATTGCCACTCCCGTCTTGATGGTCTGGGGTCAACTGATGTAAGGGAGGTGGTGGTGGTGGTGTATGGAAGCTGAAGGTTGCGGGGCTGGTCGGTGGTTCTGTGGTTGTAGAGTTAGCTGGTTCTAGTGTAGAGCTGGTGATGCCTGCAGGGCGTCGTCTGTCTAATGGCGGAGCACCTGTGGGGGGAGAGAGAGAAAGAGAGAGAGAGACATGAGCTCCTTGGATGCCCTCACACTCCACAAGAGGATCATTAAGGGTTTAAGGAACACGTGAGTCATGTATGACAGATACTGGTGCTCAAAACTTTGGAGATCTAAGACACGAGTGTCTTTTAAACTCGTCTTGATTTACATAGGTTGTCATGTATGTGTGGAGATACGTACTTTACTGATACATTCATCATTCTCATCCTATCTCACCTTCTCTCACCGCTCTTCACTCTCCTTCCCTCTCCCTTTTCCTCTCGTCTCAACTCCTCTCCTCCAGCCTGACTTTCCACCTGCTCCGCCAGGTTCCTCTCATATGACAAGCTCGCAAGTCGTTCTGTGTGTGTGCCCCACTCCAGCCGCCGCTGATTGGCTGTCATCCGGCAAATTACGTTCGTTTGATTTTGGAAAAATATTCAGTATTTGTCTCAGAGTTGAAAATAAGGACCAGATATATTCCCGATCAGCTCGTAATGAGTAAAATTATTAGGATATTTTTTTCAAATTAGCTTAATGAAGATTTTGTCTGTTGTGATAGAGGAGAACAGTGACGCATCTTCATTTTCTGATGATTAAATTGCTTTTTTATTTTTCTTACTAGTTTGTCTGGTGTGTGTAAGCGATATCAACTTGATGGTTTTATTTGAACGGATTCGTGTACACTTAACTCACACCTTCAGCTAGACTTTCCCTGTGAACATAGATCGAGCACCTGGTGTCACCCCCACCACAATATCGCGGCTCCTGTTCAGTGTTCTTCCCAAGTCGAGTGTTCATCCCACTCACCAGGAAACGTTCCCCCTGGGTTGTCTAGTCCCTCACTGATCTCCCCGTTTACTTAAAACTTTCTCTCCCCTCTTGAATTACTCTGTCAACTCTCCCTCCCCAACACTGTGTTTTCGACTTGTGCTCCCCTACACCTAACACACTTATCTCTCCTCTTTCCTTTTTCCTTTTCAGTTCATCCTCAATATACTCCCCTTCATCTTGCTTATCTCTATCCTCTTATTAGTGAACCTCTCCCTAAACCTCTTGTTGAACCCTTGTCTGACTCCTGGTAAGGGCCACCTTACCATTATTGAACTCTCGTTTACCCGTTGTTAAGGGCTACCCGTGTCTGTCGAACCCGTTTCTTTCCCTGTTAAGGTTTACCCTCCCTCTGTTGAACTGTTTCCTACCTCCTGTTAAAGGCTACCGTCCTTTTGTTTAACGCTACTCTACCTTCCAGTTGAACCCTCCCTTCCTCCATGAAGGGCTGAATGTACCTATTCAGGGCTGTCCTCACTCTACCCGAACCCTCCTCTTCCCCTCACTGAACCCTCCTCTTCCCCCCACTGAGCACTCTCCCGGCCTATCACTACCCTCACCCTCATCAACCTACTAGCGCTCTCCTCACCACAGAACCATAGGCCACACCTCACCTCTCCTTCCCTCTCCCATGTGCACCTCTCCTCTCCGTAACCTCCCTTCCTTCTCTCTCCCATGTGCACCTCTCCTCTCCATAAATTCCCTTCCTTCCCTCTCCCATGTGCACCTCTCCTCTCCGTAACCTCCCTTCCTTCCCTCTCTCATGTGCACCTTTCCTCTCCATAACTTCCCTTCCTTCCCTCTCTCATGTGCACCTTTCCTCTCCATAACTTCCCTTCCTTCCCTCTCTCATGTGCACCTTTCCTCTCCATAACGTCCCTTCCTTCCCTCCCCCTTTCCTTCCTCCACAGTACCCACTTCCAGCAGGCCAGCTGCACCGGTCGCCCACTGTGAGAGCCGCTGCCACAGAGCCCGTGGCTCCATAAAGCCTAAAAGCCGCCGCCGGTCCGTCAGCATTTGCAGTGAGCTTACTGGGGGCTTTGTGGGCGATGGGGGCACGGGGGAGCGGGTCGGCCGCACGCCTCACGCGATTCCCAGGAATGACCCTCCAAGATGATACACGCGTCAGGACGCGTTGGCTGAACGACGTGGATGTGGAGGTAGTCGTGCTGTGGTGGAGGTGGCAGTGGTGGGAGAGGGCGGGCTCTCCTACACCTCCACACACACACACACACACACACACACACACACACACACACACCAAGATAAAACAGACGGGACAGTTAAACTTTTTCGTCACGCCATTTCCTCCCACTAAAAATACGAGGCCTCGCGAGGTGCTGCTGTACCACCAGGACAACATTATGAGTGTGTGGTGGTGGGTGGTGGGTGGCCAGGCGGCAGCTCCCAGCATAAATCGCTCCTTTTTTACCTTCAGTTGGCGTGCGAATTGTACATTACTGAGGTGGATGTTTACTTGCTATTTCTGGTGGCTCGCATTGAACTGTGAGGTTATATATATATATATATATATATATATATATATATATATATATATATATATATATATATATATATATATATATTTATATATATATATATATATATATATATATATATATATATATATATATATATATATATATATATATATATATATATTGAAGCCCTTGAGCTTGACGGTACGACCATAAGCACGACGGTACGACCCTTGACCATCATGGTACGACCCCCATTGAGCGCGACAGTCCGACTCCGTAGCGCGACGCGACGGTGCGACCTTTGCGCTGAGCACGACGGCACGACTCTTGCACGACACTGAGATCCTTGTGCTCGACGGGACGACCCTTGCGCAAGACTACGTTGCCTTTGGGTATTGAAGGCCTGGCCTTTGACCTGGCCCTTAAGAATCAAGTCTGAGGCCAGGCCATCCTACCTAAGGCCTGCCCGGGCGTTCTCAAGAGACTTGAACAATATTTCTCCCATATTTTCTCCTGTGATTCATCGTGGGATACGAACATGTGGCCTGGAGGACAAGGGTGAGACAGATAACCTTACATCCACATGGAGGCCGGCACATCGCCTGGCTGTGCACTGTGTATTGCTGGAGGAGGTGTGGTGGCACACACCTCCCACAGCCTGCTGTTAACTGTGGGGAGAACTGAGGGAATACTGGCCACGTATGTCCGTGGTGAGTGTGGGGTACGTGGGGACGTGGTGGTGTACTGTACGGGGAGGCAGGTTTTACGCTCGCGAGAGCCCTTATCTCTTGAACGCTTTGCTGTCTTATAATTACTTCCATTTATGTATGTTTGTATTACCCATGCAGTGTGTGTGTGTGTGTGTTTGTGTGTGTGTGTGTGTGTGTGTGTGTGTGTGTGTGTGTGTGTGTGAAAAAATAAGATTTCGGTTGTACTATTGTCTCTCATATTCCTGGAAGTGTTTCCTGTTGAGGACGAATTACCAAGGGTTGAGAGTGCTGTGTATACTTATAGAGGAACCAGCCCCGGCAGGATGGTAGACGGTACAGAGGGAAGGTAGACGGTACAGAGGGAAGGTAGACGGTACAGAGGGAGGGTAGATGGTACAGAGGGAAGGTAGACGGTACAGAGGGAAGGTAGACGGTACAGAGGAAGGGTAGACGGTACAGAGGGAAGGTAGACGGTACAGAGGGAAGGTAGACGGCACAGAGGAAGGGTAGACGGTACAGAGAGAAGGTAGACGGTACAGAGGGAAGGTAGACGGCACAGAGGGAAGGTAGACGGCACAGAGGGAAGTTAGACGGTACAAAGTGAAGGTAGACGGTACAGAGTGTAGGTAGACGGTACAGAGGGAAGGTAGACGGTACAGAGGGAAGGTAGACGGTACAAAGGGAAGGTAGACGGCACAGAGGGAAGGTAGACGGTACAGAGTGTTGGTAGACAGTACGGAGCGCAGGGAGACGAAACAGACGCACTGGACAGGATATCTGTCAACATTAGTCATTATACCGCACCTCTCTCTCTCTCTCTCTCTCTCTCTCTCTCTCTCTCTCTCTCTCTCTCTCTCTCTCTTTTACCGCCTTTTCCCAACCTCTCATCTTTTCATTTCCATCTCATTCTCATCTTTTCTCATCCTTCTTCTCCTCCTCCCTCTCATTCCATCTATCCCTCCCTAACTACTTTCTCCTCCTCTTCCTCCCTCGATCCCATCCCTTCCTTGCTATTGTACCACAGAACCGGAAAAAAAGAAATGCAAATATTTCGTCAAGACAAACGAGCCAGCGAAGTGGCCCATAACTGAAAGAAAACGGGCGGGCTACTCATCTGCCCCAAGAGGATTGGAACGCATTATAGACGACTTGAGATGGATCCCTGGGTGATCGTATCTGATACTTCATAACCCCGCACCCAGCATCCCTCAGCTGAATATTAGAATGCATTGGACAGGCCGCGATGCTCCTGCGTTATCACTGGTGATTTATACATACATTTTTGTACTCTTTTTGGAGATGCATAGCGTTCCCTGTGCGCTTGTCCTTGTCGAAGTTTATCATGCCAGTGGTAGGAGGAAATTACTTGCAAAAATCGTGTGTTTTTCTGGTTGTTTATGTTCGTGTCGGTTCTACACCTCCTGGAGATATCACTTTAGACTCTGGTTCACAAGTTGCTCTGGACCGCAGCTCGGGTGGAGAAAAGTGGCCCAATGTCCGTGTATAAAGGGGATATTGAACCCTCATTCCCCAAGACGCCCGGAAATTTTGTTCGCTTTCAGAGGTGAGGTGAGGTGAGGGAGCTAACCTCTCCCAACCTGATTGATGACGTTTTCCTTCATGTCTCTCTTGCTCCGTGTGAACAAAAATTTTTGAAACAGTAGATTAAATGTTCTTTTCTTCTTCATAAACCCTAGTTTTTAAGAAACGTTCAAAGCTTTTTTTTTCCATTTTTGATCGCTGTTTTCCTCGTTAGCGAGGTAGCGTCAGGAACAGACGAAGAAAGGCTGCATCGGCTCACATACATTCTCTAGCTGTCATGTGTAATGTACCGAAACCACAGCTCCCTTTTCACAACCAGGCCCCACAGACCTTTCCATGGTTTACCCCAGACGTTTCACAGGCCCTGGTTCAGTCCACTGACAGCACGTCGACCCCAGTGTACCACATCGTTCCAATTCACTCGATTACTATATCCCGTGCAACGCCTTTCACTCTCCGTCCCCGGCCGTTCAAAATCTTTGTCACTCCATCCTTCCATTTCCAATTTGGTTTCCCCGTTCTCCTCGTTCCCTTCACCTCTGACACACATATCTCCTTTGTCAACCTTTCCTCACTCGTTCTCTTTATATGTCAAAACCATTTCAGTAAACACTCTTCTGCTCTCTCAACCACACTCTTTTTATTACCACACATCCCTCTTACCCTTTCATTACTTAATGAAACCACCTCACACCACATATTGTCCTCAAACATTTCATTTGCAACACATCCGCACAAAGATATTCTGGTGAAAATTAGGAGCATTTGTTTAACAGGGTAAATACAGTTAAACTGATGAAATTACTTGTCGTTAATTACATTGACTATTAACTGAATATCCAATACTTAACGTACCGTCCCACCAGCATTATGTTCCCAGAGTTGTCAAGGTATACCAAGAATGTAATGAATTGACGAGATCTGTATAACTAATATATATATATATATATATATATATATATATATATATATATATATATATATATATATATAATATTTTGTTCATTTATTTACTTTCGTACTTGATCGCCGTTCCCTGCGTTAGCTAGGTAGCGTCAGGAACAGACGAAGAAATGTCACATTCTCTCACATCCATTCTTTAGCTGTTATGTGTAATGTACCGAAACCCTAGCTCCCTATCCACATCCAGGCCCCACAGACCTTTCCATGGTTTATCCCGGATGCTTCACATGCCCTGGTTCGATCCATTTACTGCAATTCGAGACCTGTATATCACACAGTTCCATTTCACTTTGTCCCGTGCACGCCTGTCACCTTCTTGCTTGTTCAGGCACCGATCGCTCAATATCTTTTTCACTTTATCCATCCATCTTCAAGTTGGTCTCCCCTTTCTTCTTGCTCCTTCCTCTTCGAAAGCATATACCCTCTTTGTCAACCTTTCCTCATTCATTCTCTCCATATGTCCAAACCATTTCAACACACCCTCTTCTGCTCTCTCTCAACCACACTCTTTTTATTTCCACACATCAACCTTACCTTTTCATCACTCAATCAACCAGACCCCCTCACACCACATATTGTCGTCTAGCACTTCATTTCCAGCATATCCACCCTCCTCCACACAGTCTTATCTTTATCCCATCTCTGGCATCCAAATGATAATGTTGGGACTACTGTACCTTCAAACATACTTATTTATTGTTAGGAATATTACATAGTCCTGTTCTCCCCCGCCAATTCCCTCTCCTCCTCTCTGCCACCATTGCCAACACTCATTTCCTCTTCTGTTTTCATCCTCCATTAACCCCGGGCGTAGAAGCTGCCATTATTTCTATGAGATGATGATGATGGTGATGATGATGATGGTGATAGTGATGATGATGATTATGATGATGATGGTGATGAAGATGATGATGATGATGATGATGATGATTATGATGATGATGAAGATGATGATGATGATGATGATGATGATGGTGAAGATGATGATGATGATGATAGTGATGGTGATGGTGATGATGATGATGTGTCAGGGTTTATCCCAGAGGTATGCGTCGGCTGTGTTATTCATGACATGGATCGTGTTGTGTACATACATACGTGCTCTCTTTCCGTGTGAATATATATTTTAAGTATTTCTAAAAGAGATTTTTCACTGACTTCAGATACTAGTTGAGTGTGACTAGACCTTCTTTTCGTTGTTATCAGTTGTGGCGAGTCAGCTTCTTACAAGTGAATTTCACGTTAGGTTCATCGCTAAGACTCACACTGGGGTGAAGGTTGAAATATCTTCGTTGGCCTTTTTTGTTTTTTTTTTTTTAGTGAAAGTTATATTGTGTGGTTCACCACTTGCCCTGTTCTTGATTCACACTTTGCCAAGGTAATCAGTTTGGTTACGGATTTTATAACGTAGAATCTTAATTTTTTGTAAGAAAATAGTTCACAGACACACACACACACACACACACACACACACACACACACACACAGAGCGGCTAACAAGCCTTCGTCCCTCTCTGCCCCAGCCAGAGGAGAATATCCAACAGGAACCATCAGTGTAAATGTGCGCCTGAGGTGACTCGAGTCTAGAAAAAGAAAAGGAAAAAAAAAAGTCCTCCCCTCGGGAGATCCATCTACTTTATGTGAGCCAATGAGCAGCGGAAAATACGCGCGGAGAAGGATTATGCGACACAGTTTATGGAGTTTAACGGGTTTATATTCCCTCGTGACCTGAAGTTTGGCGGGTTGGGGGAGGCAGGGGAGAGGCGTTCTTATGTTTACATTTCCCCGTCGAAGGTTATGATGGGTGGAATGTCCCACCCTTACCGGCAGGCGTCACTCAGGCTGACGAAGGAAAGCGCGGGTAAAGGAGGAAGGTAAGGAATTCGATGCCCTTTTTTAACTCTTTTGATCTTCCAGTGATGGATTCTGTATAGCGTCCTCAGGGACAGATTGAAAGCTAGTGCGACTCTTTTCTTTTTTTAGGAGGGAGTGAAACTCTGGAGGTCTTTGCTAGGGAAAAGATTGGAACTCTTAAAGGTCTTTACATTGAGTAGCTGGATCGTAGTACCCTGGAGGTCTTTGCCTGGGAAGGATTGGGAACACCAATCCCCACAAAAGTCTTTTCATACAACGAATTCAATCCGTACCATAATCGTTTTAGAACAGATTCACATCCGAAAGTATATTTTGTTGTGATGTTAATTCAGTTGGAATGAGATGAAGTTGAACTCTATATTTTGATTTTCGTTACTAAGATATTAACTTTATATTTTTCGACGATTTTGAATCTACACGAGTATCGTTTACTTTACCATATACGATACAATAGCATCAAGGATGGGATATCGGCTCTTCTCTTCTTAGCTACAGTCTAGTGACGTCGACATGTGAGTCTATGATCATACTTGGTCAACCCTGAGCTTATCGCAACCTTGGGGAAGATGACTTGTGTCCCCCCCAAGTGAGTCAGACATAACACACTGTTGTCTTTGCTTCACGAACGGTCCAGCAGAACGCTAGAGGTGGGGTGGTGGGGAACCAGGAGACATATTATCGATATTTCTTAATATTGCGGGGTTTTTTTTGCTTGTATTTTCTTTTCTAAGTTTTTCTTATATTAGTTAAAAGTGTTTGACGTCTTCCATAGCTGCTGTATATTCTCTTCTTTCTTCTGAATTTTCTGTCATCAATAGTTTCTCTCTCTCTCTCTCTCTCTCTCTCTCTCTCTCTCTCTCTCTCTCTCTCTCTCTCTCCACAGTGTCTTCCCAGTTCATTATTCCTGTCCTCTGTAACCTAAATTGTAAGTGTACCATGTAAAGAATGATTCTCATGTCGCTTACTTTGTCTCACCCTTTTTCATTTTTTTTTCAGTGACTCATTTGCTGTTTCAATCCCTCACACACTTCTCCAGTGACGGATGGCATCAGGACCCACAAGGTAAGCAGTGAGAATACTTGTATTGATTAAGGGTAGACACAACCACAACCCATGGACGGAAGACGATGGTACAGATTGGAAGCGGGAGGTCTGATAGTGCGCTAGGGAAGCAGTCTTGTATACATTGTAGGGATCAGAGAGAAGGTCAGGGGAGGAAGTGGTACAGACGGTGTACTTCAGAGAGAAGGTCAGGGGAGGAAGTGGTACAGATGGTGTACTTCAGAGAGAAGGTCAGGGGAGGAAGTGGTACAGATAGTGTTCTTCAGAGAGAAGGTTAGATACCTGACCTGGAATGTAGCAGGAATGTAGCATAGAAAGAGCCAATTGTGAGAGCCGAGTCCGGATGAGTAAAGTGGATTCCATTCGCTAGATATTCTGCCAATGGGGCACTGGAAACCATCCAGGCCTCCTCGACCGGTGGTGCGCGCCGTTACGATTCAGCACCGGAGTATCCGACCGTGTTGCGCAGTCATGATTGTCACGAAAAAAAAAAAGGGAAAGAAAACCTGAAGTGGAGTGAGGAAAGTTGGGTGAGTTATGTGTTGTTAAGCATTGTGTTTGAGATGGAGAAGTTGTGTGTTTGTGTGGATTAGATTCCAGCAACGCACTCGCTGTGTAGCCATCGCTAACCCAGGAGAGAGTGCCTCTCCAGACAGTGAACATCCTGCCACTTACGACTACCACACGAGCGGTACTTTGTACTGAGGTGAATAAAACCTATGTTTGATAGGGTGCAGCTGCACACAAGAAGAACAGCTACGGCATCATACGGCACTCCCAGCATCTGGGAAGCAGACTTTATGTGGGGTGTCCAGGATTAAAGGGAGGATAAGGCTATGCCCGACATGATCATGTTCTTGCGGGATTGAACTGCAGTGTTGTATAATTTGTTAGTGGGAGACGAGTGGGATTGAGAATCACATATTGGGAGAACTTAGGGGTCTTGTCCTGTTGAATTTCATTCGGTCACTGGTCCCCATTCCGACATGCTACACAGTTCTGAATTAGAAAAAAAAAGAAAAAAATGGTACGTTCATCACGAGAGAGAGAGAGAGAGAGAGAGAGAGAGAGAGAGAGAGAGAGAGAGAGTATCAGAGTGAGGATGAGAAAGTGGTTACGGTATATAGAGGTCGAAGAGATTGTGATAAGGAGAAGAGAAAGAGAAAGAGTGTAGGCAATAGGACAGAACCCTTAAGGACTCCCCTGTTTGTAGGATAGGAAGGAGATGTCGCTCCACCAACGACTAACTCAAAATAGTGATTTGTTGGGAAGCTTTAAACTGGGGAAAAGAGAGAGAAGTACAAAAGCCAAAGGTAAGAAGTTTAGAGAACAAAAACATATACTTAACGCTGCCCAAGATTGACCATAGTCCTTGAGAGATGCGAACCAAAGATGAGTCGCGGTAGGAGAGATCACCCAGGAGGCCTCACACCACGAGAGCCGTGTTGGTGGCCTCCAGTAAGGGAATCAGATTCTAAGTGATTAAGAAAGCGAGAGTTAGGGTGAGCTTCAAAAACTTTTGAGATGGCGAAAGCGAAGTGGCCTTAGTTGCGGGAGTTAGAATGGTCTCCTTGCTTAAGGATGGGCTGCACCAAGGTATGGGTCTTAGGAGAAGGGGAAGTTTTGAGTTTCAAAAGTAGATACCAACCGGCAAGGAAGGATCGGAGCCAATGCAAACACATACTACATAGGGCAAGTGGAGACGTACCATTCAGAACATACACCTTGCCCACTTGCAGCTAGGAGTACATTTAGAAGACTTCGCATATGGAAAATTCTGTGTAGATGATGGTATAGGTTTAGTGAGGGTGAGATTAGATGCAAAATCGGCCAGAGTTGAGGGAGAATAAGATACCGATATGGGCGGCCATATCAGAAGAAAAGTCACAATAGATTGATTTGGTCGAAAGAGAGGAGGAAAGGCTGAGTTAGAGAAGTTCTTGGATGTTCTTTTGCTTGAGGAACAGATCGATTTATTTGAAGATGAAGTATAATCAGCAGCTTTCTATTTTATGAAGACGTGTTTGAATATAAGAAAACAGAAGGGAGGAGTTTCATTGTCTGATAGGCTCTTTCTCTTTTGATACGGGGGGGCATCAGAGCAAGAGTAATCAAACCATAGCTGCGAATATAAAGAATTATTATAAGATGGGTTGCAGGACTCCACTCCGGCCGAGGGAACCTGTCTATGGTCAACATAGCTGGAGGTGTTCTGGCTAGTGAACGTGTGCTCGTCTCAAGGAAAGTTGACCTTCCTCAAGCAGCCAGAGTTAGTGCTTCGAGGGGACTATAGCGAATGGTCATCATCCCCAGTGGCGTCTGATAAGATTGTGATCTGAGGACCCTGAGGCGGCAGTCTTTAGTATTCCAGCTCTTCGTATTCCAACACCTGGTATGCCAGCACCTGGTGTTCCAGCTCCTGGTATGCCAGCACCTGGTGTTCCAGCACCTGGTATTCCAGTACCTGGTGTTCCAGCACCTGGTATTCCAGTACCTGGTGTTCCAGTACCTGGTATGCCAGCACCTGGTGTTCCAGCACCTGGTATTCCAGTACCTGGTGTTCCAGCACCTGGTATTCCAGTACCTGGTGTTCCAGCACCTGGTGTTCCAGCACCTGATATTCCAGTACCTGGTGTTCCAGCACCTAGTATTCCAGTACCTGGTGTTCCAGTACCTGGTGTTCCAGCACCTGGTGTTCCAGCACCTGATATTCCAGCACCTGGTGTTCCAGCACCTGGTATTCCAGTACCTGGTGTTCCAGTACCTGGTGTTCCAGCACCTGGTGTTCCAGCACCTGGTATTCCAGTACCTGGTGTTCCAGTACCTGGTGTTCCAGCACCTGGTGTTCCAGCACCTAGTATTCCAGTACCTGGTGTTCCAGCACTTGGTGTTCCAGCACCTGGTATTCCAGCACCCGTTGTTCCAGCACTTGGTGTTCCAGCACTTGGTGTTCCAGTACCTGGTATTCCAGTACCTGGTGTACCAGCACTTGGTGTTCCAGCACTTGGTGTTCCAGCACCTGGTATTCCAGCACCCGATGTTCCAGCACTTTGTGTTCCAGCACTTGGTGTTCCAGCACCTGGTATTCCAGTACCTGGTATTTTAGTGCCTCGTAGGCTGTTCTTCTTCGCTTTAAGTTTCTCGTGTCATTTATATGCTGATGATGCCTATTACTGATACCCTGTCACTCATACACTGCCTCATTGTCCAAGACTGTTTTCCTGTCACTCATGGTGTGCCTCACTGTCCACAGCTCTCCTCCCGTCTGTCTGGCGCTGTCTCATTGCTCATAACTGTTCTCCAGTCACTCACATGCTGACCTCATTGTTTATGGCTGTGTTCACCGGTCGAGATGTATTCTCTGTGCGTCCCCACCTCTGAGCCTCATGACTTGATACCTGAGTCAGAATTGATGCGACGCTCTCCCTCCCTCCCAACCACCATCACCACTAACCTAATCGCACCTCACCACATAACCACCCTCCCCACCGTCACCATCCTAATGCCACCCTCCCCACCGTCACCATCCTAATGCCTCCCTCCCCACCACCACCGCCATCACCATCCTAATGCCTCCCTCACCACCACCATCACCACCCTAATACCACCCTCCCCACCAACCCCCGCCCAGCCAGTAGGGCGGCGTCGAAGGTGACGTAAGTATAAAGATTGCCTCCACCCATCGGCTGAGTGGGCGCCTCCCACCCACCCCTCACCACCAGTAGTATGACCACTACCCGCTCCCTGGGGAAGTGGAGGAAGGAAGGCGAGGGGAACGTGGAGGAGGACAAACACAAGGGGGAGGAGGTGAGGGAATTTCCTAGGGGGGAGAAGGCAAAAGGAAACAGTAGAGGAAGGAGGTACACAAATGAAGTCAGATAGCAACAGACCTTAAGGTCCTAACGAGGTTGCTTGTGATAGTGGAAGAGACCAGAGACTTGTGGATACGTGAGGCAACAGTAGAATGACACAGATTTTTAAAGAGAAATGCCTGTAAACTTCTGATATAGCTGAAGGGTTGTATGTGTTGTTAGTAGTTTGATCTGAAGCAAAGTATTCATCAAATGTATGGTATCTCTGATATTGCTTTTAATTGCTCTAATTGGTAAATCATTCGGCTCGTTTCAGGCAAAACGTGTGCTCACGAGTTTGTATCCATACCTGAGAGTGAAATCAAACGAGGTCTATCCTTAACTAGCTTGTTAGACCGAGATTATCGAAGCCTTTAATGATTTTGAATACCTGTATTGGATCACCTCTTGACCTTCTCTTTTCTGAGTGAATTTAAGTCGTTTAGTCTACTGTCATAGAGGTTGTTTCTCAGTCCTGGAATCGTCTTGGTAGCTCGCTCCTTTCTTTCCATTCTGTCTGTGTTTGTACTTACGTAGGATAACCGAACCTGAACACAGTATTCATGATAGCGACGCACCCCTGAGTTGAAAAGAATTGAGATATCTTTTCCTAGACTAAATTCGAAAACCCCGCCAATGAATCCAAGAATTTTGGTCGCCCCCTTTTTAAAATGCTTCTGTGCACTGCTTACTGGGTTTTAGATCTTTAGAGATTATTATACCTAATTCTTCTATCTCGTTAACAATTGTAGCTTGGCAGCGTTCATTCTGTAGCCTGCCTCTTCATTTTCACCATCGATATGTAAAGCTTTGTATGTATCAGAACTGAAATTCATTTGCCACAATGAGCCCAATCCATCAGTTTGTTTTTGTCATTCTGAAGCCGCAGACGTTCCTTTCTGATGAAGCTATATAGTCGAAGTGACTATCATCTGCGAATTTAGATATCTAACAATGCATCCCATTATGAATATCATTAATACATAAGAGAAAGAGATCCGGTCCCAAGACTGATCCTTGTGGCACACCACTTGTTACGTCTAACCCTTCTGTGGCTTGACCATTCATCATTTGTATTTGTTTACAACCAGTCAGCCAACTTGCTGACTATCAAAGTAAAACCCGATCTGCACAGTGTGATGAGCAACCTTTAATGTGGAACTTAATCCATTGTTTTTTTTGAAAATGTAGATAGATGACACGACCTTCCTAACTCTCATCATAGGTGTTGATTATATCATAAAAGATAATCAAGTAGACTCATCAGACATGAGCAATTTCGTCGAAAACAATACTGATACAATCTTACCCCGAGTGATGGTTTCCACGAAGGGTGAGGGTAAACATCGCAGAGGAAGCGAGTCTAGTGGGTGAGAGGGAGAAGAGAAAATGGAGAGAGGAGGAAAGGGAAAAAATAGACAATTGTTAGAAAATGGAGGCAGGAGAGAATGCAAGGGAGTGATTGGGTTAGTGAAGCTGAGGTGAGGGTAGAATGTTGACGTAAGTTAGGAGCGACGCATAGAGAGAGAGAGAGAGAGAGAGAGAGAGAGAGAGAGAGAGAGAGAGAGAGAGAGAGAGAGAGAGAAGAGAGAGAGAGAGGAGCATGTGTGAAAGTATGTAAAGTGAGAGAGGAAGTATGCAAACTGAGAAAGGAGATACATTAAGTGAGACAGTTCGCATGTAAAGTGAGAGAGGCAATATATTAAGTGGAAAAGCAAGTACATTGAGTGTGAGAGGTATAGAGCCAGGGTCTACAGTGAGAGAATGAATATATAAAAAGATAGCGCAAGTATATTAAGCAAGGGAGGATGAACAACTTTATATAATGTTAGACCAAGTACATATAAATATATGAGCAAGATATAAAGTGAGATATGAGCATGAAAAATGTGAAATGAAGTATATAAAGTGAGAGAGCAAATAGCAAAGTGAGAGCAGATGTATAAAGTGACGTAACAAGTATGCAAAGTAAGAGCAGATATATAAAGTAAGGGAGCAAGTATACCAAGTGAAAGCAGATATATGAAGTGGGGGCAAGTATACCAAGTGAAAGGATGGATATACATAAAGTGAGAGAGTAGGTATACAAAGTGAGAGCAGATACATGAAGTGAGGGAGCAAGTATGCAAAGTAAGAGCAGTTACATAAAGTGAGGGAGCAAGTATGCAAAGTAAGAGCAGTTACATAAAGTGAGGGAGCAGGTATACAAAATGAGAGCAAATATATAAAGTGAGAGGGCAAGTATACCAAGTGAAAGGATATACATAAAGTGAGAGAGCAAGTATACAAAGTGAGAGCAGATATATAAGATAAGGGAGTTCGTATACAAAGTGAGAGCAGATATATAAGATGAGGGAGTTAGTATACAAAGTGAAACCAGATGTATAAAGTAAGAGAGCAGGTATAATTACCTAAAGGTTATGTACGGATACAAAGAGAGGTTCGTGTAATTATGTGCGCCCATGGAAAACTCATGGGATTACACTAGTCGTCTATTGTTCTGACCCAAGGTTCTATTTACTCGGTTCAAGGTCTATTTGCTTATCCTAAGGTCTATTTACATGGTCCAAGGTCTATTTGTTTGGCCGAATGTCTATTTGTTTGGCCCAGGCTTTCACTGTTTGTTTGTTTGTTTGGCCCAGGGTTTCATTGTTTGTTTGTTTGGCCCAGGCTTTCGTTGTTTGTCTGTTTGTTTGGCCCAGGCTTTCATTGTTTGTCTGTTTGTTTGGCCCAGGCTTTCGTTGTTTGTCTGTTCGTTTAGCCCAGGCTTTCATTGTTTGTCTGTTTGTTTGGCCCAGGCTTTCATTGTTTGTCTGTTTGTTTGGCCCAGGCTTTCGTTGTTTGTCTGTTTGTTTGGCCCAGGCTTTCGTTGTTTGTCTGTTTGTTTGGCCCAGGCTTTCATTGTTTGTCTGTTTGTTTGGCCCAGGCTTTCATTGTTTGTCTGTTTGTTTGGCCCAGGCTTTCGTTGTTTGTCTGTTTGTTTGGCCCAGGCTTTCGTTGTTTGTCTGTTTGTTTGGCCCAGACTTTCGTTGTTTGTCTGTTTGTCTGGCCCAGGCTTTCGTTGTTTGTCTGTTTGTTTGGCCCAGGCTTTCGTTGTTTGTCTGTTTGTTTGGCCCAGGCTTTCGTTGTTTGTCTGTTTGTTTGGCCCAGACTTTCGTTGTTTGTCTGTTTGTCTGGCCCAGGCTTTCGTTGTTTGTACATGTGGATGCTTGACAGTGGTAGTTATATGGTCGGGTGTGTATACGTCAGAGGAGTGTTATGATGAGTGTGGCAAACAGATGTTTAGGATGACTTCAGTGTAGATGATAAAGCTGTGCTCTTCTCAGTGTGCTCGTCTCAGTGTGCTCGTCTCAGTGTGCTCTTCTCAGTGTGCTCGTCTCAGTGTGCTCGTCTCAGTGTGACTACGTATGTGAGTGAGTCTGTTGGTGAGAAGGGTGATGGTGCGTGAGTGTGGGAGGCTTTTAAGGCGTTGGGTCCCAGGAGGGAGAAATTGCTCTCTCTCTCTCTCTCTCTCTCTCTCTCTCTCTCTCTCTCTCTCTCTCTCTCTCTCTCTCTCTCTCTCTCTCTCTCTCTCTTATCTATCTATCTATCTATCTCTTTATTTCTTTCTCATTTATCCCCCCCTCACTTCACCACTTATTTCCCTCACCGCTGACACACCAACCCACCCCACACCCACACCCCTTAACCCCCACCACCACCTGACTTCCAAGACAGACAAGCTTTCCAGCAGCACCAGCTGACGATGGTGCCTGGCACCACCTGACTCCCAGGGATAATGGAGAATATTTTCCCCTCCCTCGCCAAGACCCAGCCACTATCGAGAGACCACAGCTGACCCTCAAGGGACAGATGGAAAGAGGGTCGTGTCTCCGACATGGTTCGCAAGGGATGACCTAACCTGACCTAACCTAACCTAACCTAACCTCATCTAACCTAACCTAACTTAACCTAATCTAACCTAACCTCATCGAGGAAGGGAGGAACCAGGATGACCCCCTACCAACCCCCACTTGGTTGGTATATTGTGGATCACAACAGACACTGTTGTAAGTCTGGTTGTTTCTCCTGTTGTTGTGTGGTCACAGTTCGTGGTTGTGGTGTGTGGGAGTAGCAGATTATTTAAGTCTCATACCACACATGGTCACTCTCTCTCTCTCTCTCTCTCTCTCTCTCTCTCTCTCTCTCTCTCTCTCTCTCTCCTGTAGCGTCCATAGAACACCTGTCGCACCTTCTCCTGCTGATATACCTGCTCCTGCTGGTGTACCTGCTCCTGCTGCCGTTTTTTTTCCTCCTCCTCCTGCTATCAATGGGGCAGCTCAGGGCTGCGCTACTTCCTCCAGTGGCTGGGAAAGTTGGCCTCCTTTGGAGTAAATGAGAAGTTCTTTGACGGGACTGCACTCCCAGTGATACAGCCTCACCAAAGGGGATTTTTTTCATACCCAGTGTGTGTGTGTGTGCGTGTGTGTGTGTGTGTGTGTGTGTGTGTGTGTGTGTGTGTGTGTGTGTGTGTGTGTGTGTGTGTAGGTCACTGCCTGTAACCTTAGGCCTACAGCTCGTATGACCCCAGCCACCAGACCATAGAAGACGGGGACTGAGCAGTTCACTTGACAAATAAAGATAATACAGAGGAAGATATAAGAAGACAGGGAGAAGGAAGAAGGGATAAGGAAGGAGGAGAGAAGGAGAGAAGGAAGGAGTGAAGACAGAGTGGGAGTGGGAGGAGGAAAGACTGGCTAATAAGAAGGAATAAGAGAAAGATTGGCTAATCAAAGGGAATATTAGGGCGTGGAGGCAGGGCCACTCACCACACACATGTCCGGGTTCCCAAGGGGCCCCAGGGGGAGGAGTCCGCAGGGGGAGGGGAGGGGTGGGGAGGTAAGGTGCTGGGGTGGGCGTGGGGAGGTAAGGTGCTGGGGTGGGCGTGGGGAGGTAAGGTGCTGGGGTGGGCGTGGGGAGGTAAGGTGCTGGGGTGGGCGTGGGGAGGTAAGGTGCTGGGGTGGGCGTGGGGAGGTAAGGTGCTGGGGTGGGCGTGGGGAGAAGAGAATTTGTTCTAGTAGGAGGGAAAGGGGTCAAGGGAGAGTGAGAGGGGATGATGGGAGAGGGGGAGTTCGTCTATGCGTGGGGAGGTAAGGTGAAGTGGGTCAGGTAAGGGAGAAGGGGAGGAATGTAAGGTGAGAGGGAGAGTGTGGTGCAAATAGAGGGAAGGGAGAATTTAGGAGAGAGAATAGATGGGTATGATGAAGTAAGGAGAGAGGTATGATGAAGTAAGGAGAGGAGTATAATGAAGTAAGGGAGAGGTATAATGAAGTAAGGAGGAGTATGATGAAGTAAGGGAAGGGTATAATGAAGTAAGATGGGGTATAATGAAGTAAGGAGGAGTATGATGAAGTCAGGGAGAGGTATAATGAAGTAAGGAGGGATATAATGAAGTAAGGAGGAGTATGATGAAGTAAGGGAGAGGTATAATGAAGTAAGGAGGGATATGAACATACCCAGTGGTCGCGCCGTCTTGCCCAGGGGATTTAATACAGAACTCTAAAGCTCACGTGAGCACAAAGGAAATTTGTGCTGTGTTGTTTGAGTAACGTTATCATTTTGTGAGAGAGAGAGAGAGAGAGAGAGAGAGAGAGAGAGAGAGAGAGAGAGAGAGAGAGAGAGAGAGAGAGAAGCGACGATACGATCCTGCTAAAACACAGGACTCTCGCGTAGCGCTCACCGCTGGGGAAACCCCGTAGAGTTACGAGCAAACGAGGCGTGTGAGTGACGTGTTGTCCAGTGTTATGTGAGAGATTTGGGGGGCGAGGGGGGGGGGGGAAGATAAACACGGGAGAGGTGAACTTGGCGAGAATAATTATCTCTGGGGTCAAGACTGACGGCTCTGTAATTAGTTGAGCCTTATTATCTCATTAGTGGAGAGTAATGACGGCTCTTTCCCGAGGCCCGCCGGCCCCCATGCCGGGCAAGAGTTGACGTAAACATCAGGAGTGACGTAACACCCTGTCTACTGAGCGGAACCGTCTGTCACGTCACGCTTAATGGGCGGGGCTTACAAATAACGTCTGGGTATGACGTCAGCATCGCTGGATGTATGTGTCATTGGGCTAGGCCTGTAGTGACGTCAGCGTTAGTGGGCGGGGCTGTCTGGAAAATCATATTTGGTTGGTGGGTGTAACTATTACGTCACGGCCAGTGGGCTCGACCTAATATGACGTCATGGTCAGTGGGCTGGACTTAATTTGACGTCATATGTAGTGCGGGGAACTTCACTGTGCCGTCATGTTCAGTGGACGGGACTTCCTCCTCTTTAGCCAGTGGGAACGACGTCTCTTGATGTCCACAGTGAAGTCATAATCAGTCTGTGGGGCCTATCCTGCCGAGGTAAGAGAGCTGGACATACTTTGACATCACTTTTGATGACTGGAACCCCATGACATCACTGGGCGGGAATTAACGTAACGTCACGAAGACTGGAAGGAGTCCATCTAGTAATGACGTCATGTGTCGTGGAAAGGGGGGATGAGTCATGCCTTGTGGTCATGTATGGTGGGCGTAGCCCGCTGTGACGTCAGGCTGCCTAGGCTGGGCAATGGGTTTGGACTGTGACGTCACAGTCGGGGGATGAGGCGTACTGTGACGTCAGCTTCAGTAAGTGGTCCCTACTGTGACGTTGGTTTGACTGGGCGGGGCAATGGGTGTGGGCTACTGTGACGTCAAGTTCACTGGGCGGGGCACACTATGACGTCACAGGCGTAGGGTTATGTTCGGCATTGCAAACATGAGTTGTGACGTCAGACGAAGTAGTGCCGCCTACAGTAGTGCTTCCTCCTGACTCCAGTCCCTCTCCAGAGCCACACCCTGCCCTCCCCTTCACCTCAGCCCCTCCCCAGAGCCACACCCCGCCCTTCTCTTCACCCCAGCACCTCCCCATCGTTCATTATAATATAATACTTAACACTGTCAAACCAGAAAGGGACTATCATAACGTGAGGCATTATATATATATATATATATATATATATATATATATATATATATATATATATATATATATTAAACCATTTTCCACCCTACCGAGAGAATCGAACTCCGAACCATCTGTGTGGTAGCTAGGTAGTCTCACTTGTAAACAACGTGGCTGCCACACAGATTAGCCGGGGTTCGATACTCACGGTATAGTGGTAAACAGTTTACATCAGATATAAAGCCGGATGAAGACCGACTTCATGTGTTGACAGCCACTCTCTGGCGATCATGTATAATGCACCGAAATCAAAGCCCCCACATCCACAGTCAAACCCCACAGACCTCTCCTTGGTTTACCCTCCACAGACCGCTTCGTATACCCTGCTTCAGCCCCTTTGACAGAAGGACGCTCGCTAAAAGCCACATCTCCTCCCTAGTCCTCTTTACTCCATGCATACCTCACTCCCTCCTGCATGTTCAGGCCCCGATCACTCAATACATCTTTCACTCCTCATATGAACAGACAATATCAGCACACCTTCTTCTTGCTCTGTCGTACCCACTCTTCTTCCTACCACACTTCTCTCTCTCTCTCTCTCTCTCTCTCTCTCTCTCTCTCTCTCTCTCTCTCTCTCTCTCTCTCTCTCTCTCTCCCCATCATTTCTTATTTGAGGAAGTTGTGTGGTGTTTACCTGTGGATATGGGGTTATGGTTTCGATACAGTGTACATCAGAGGTAGAGAGTGGGTATGAGCTTCGTCTGTTTCTGGGGCCACTTTGCGACGCGGGAAACGGTGAACAAGCATGAAATAAAGAATGTAATGACTGATGTTGCTGGCGATAGGTAAATAGCAGGCATGAGGAAGAGCATATGGTGGTAGGAAGGTCTGTAGTCTGTCCACCAGGAGGCTGGACTGAAGGATTCGACAAAAGGCTTATGAATTATTCCATACCCTCGAGACCCAGCCAGCCACCCAGCCAGCCAGCCAGCTAGGGGTCTTGAAGGTAAATATACATCACAACATGTGCTGGATGAGGAGAGAATTTCACATTGTCTTTTCATGAGAGTTTGTTATACCAAGTGATTATGGTTACGTAAAACGCCCTCGGGAATGTGGTTCTAAAAACGCTTTCGTAAAAGTAGGTCAGGATGCCACAGAATATATATATATATCCTTCTCGTTCGTAATGCACTCGCCTCATGTCGTGTCGAACTTACGGGATGATACCCACTACCACATCTGCACTCCCATGTTATCATATCTGCACTCCCACGTTATCATATCTGCACTCCCTGTGTCATCATATCTGCACCCCCATGTTATCATATCTGCACCCCCGCGTCATCATATCTGCACTCCCATGTTATCATATCTGCACTCCCACGTTATCATATCTGCACTCCCTGTGTCATCATATCTGCACCCCCATGTTATCATATCTGCACTCCCTGTGTCATCATATCTGCACCCCCATGTTATCATATCTGCACTCCCACGTTATCATATCTGCACTCCCTGTGTCATCATATCTGCACCCCCACGTTATCATATCTGCACTCCCACGTTATCATATCTGCACTCCCACGTTATCATATCTGCACTCCCTGTGTCATCATATCTACACTCCCACGTTATCATATCTGCACTCCCTGTGTCATCATATCTACACTCCCACGTTATCATATCTGCACTCCCTGTGTCATCATATCTACACTCCCACGTTATCATATCTGCACTCCCTGTGTCATCATATCTACACTCCCCGCGTTATCATATACCATCTGGGTGGCTGGGTGACATCTTTTCAGGAAATACGATTATCATGTGAGCCCCTGCGAGGTGTGGCAGGTGCCCCGGGTCAGCAAGTTAGTCCCTCCCCAGCTCTAGAAATGAAGTGCCTCTGTTTTATATCTGCAGTTGTTGCTGGTACTGGCTCCACTCGTGTGACTGGTGATTCATAAGGAGAAAAAAAGGGATTTTATGTATATATATATATATATATATATATATATATATATATATATATATATATATATATATATACACACACACACACGTACTATATCGGTTCATTTCCTCTGGACGTATTTGGTAACACGGGAGAAGTCATTGCCTCCTACCGTGTGATATAGATGGCTCGTGCCTGGGGTGGTGTTGGCTGGGGAGGAGGATCTAATGCTCTCAGTGTCAGAGCAGGGCGGGCAGGAGGAGGAGGAGGAGGGCGTTGCCCTGAAGAGCTTCAGCTCCCCAGGGACGCGGGATTATTTCCCACCTCATCCTACTTACTCCCGCCTGATGCCAATCCCTCCGACTTATCATTCCTCTCTATGTTCCTAGGGCGTCAGTGTGAAGGTAAACACTACACTTGATGCAGCCACACTGATCTCTTGCTGTTACAGCACAAACGTAGCTCGTTATGTGTTTATGGAAGTGAACACTCCACTTTATCATCAAGTATTATCATTATTATTAGTAGTAGTAGTATTGTTGTTGTTGTGGTTGGTTATCATTATTATTATTATTATTATTACTATTATTATATTATTATTATTATTATTATTATTATAATTATTATTATTATTATCATTATCATTATATTCATTGCTATTATCATTATTATTGTTATTATCATTATTGTTATCATTTATCATTACTTCTATCATTATTGTTAGTATTATAATTATCATTAGTATTAGTATTATTAGTATTGATTTTACCATTATTTTATTAATGAATATTACTACTACCACTACTACTACTACTACTACAACTACTTGTACCGCTATTACTTCTACTACTATTACTACTACCACTACTAATTTACGATTACCGCACCGAAATTTGATATCATATTTCTGCTGACGACCATCATGTAACACGACGCTTCAGCATCCAGGCTCTCACTCTTTTGTTTATAGAGAAGAATTAGACTTAGATTTTTTTTTTCTATCCCCATCATCAAGCGTTCTAAACTGTGCTGTTTGCTAAGAAACCTGACCTCGAGGTCTGAAATGTGGTCTTAAAGAATTTTTTTTTTTACTTTTTGAGAAAAATACAAAAAATTGCTGGATGTATTTTTGCTCAAAAAAAAAAAAACTTTTGTTTCAAAATTGAAACTTAAGATATTCAAGCACATCTATACTTGAAATAATCATGGGAAATATATCTTAATGCTCCAAGATACTCATACATTCCCAGAAAAGACGATACAAATTATCAAATAATATTTTGAAATCTATTTCATTTAACAGCTAACTTGAAGGTCATAATGTCGTCCAAACGATATGTTAACGCCATATTTGGATTCAACATGAAAAATACTCTTTATAATGTGTGTTTATATAACTCTATTCTTATGAAAAAAATACAAAAAATCACATGTAATAGTTCAAGCATATTTTGGTTCGAAAAACGTTTTGTTTCAAAATTGAAACTTAACATATTCAAGCACTTCTGTACTTGAAATAATTATAGAAATTGTATGATAATGGTCCAACAGATTTGTGCATTTCCAGTAAAGACGATGCAAATGATCAAATATTCTTAAATTCACTACAATTAACAGTTTAATCAAGGGCCATAAAGACGATGTAGTCTGAACGATATTTTAACGCCATATTTAGAATCAGCTTGAAAAATAATTCTCATGATACATGTTTATATAAATCTACTTTCATGAGAAAAATACAAAGAATTGCAGGTAATTGTTCAAGTATATTTTGGTTCGAAAAACATTTTGTTTCAAAATTGAAACTTTACATATTCAAGCGCTTCTCGACTGGAAATAATCATGGAATATATATGATTAAATATTTTCAAATTTACTTCAACTATTAGATTTATTAAGGGTCATAAAGACAACCTAACAATATCTTAATGCCATATTTGGATTCGGTATGAAAAATACTCAAATACTCCTTATAATGTGAGTTTGAAGAAAATTGATTTTTCTGAGGAAAATAAAAAAAAAAAAATTGCCTGTAATAGTTCAAGTATATCTTAGCTCAAAATGCTTTGTTTCTGTACTTGAAATAATCATGGAAGATATACGATACTGGTCCAAGATATTCACACATTCTTAGTAAAACGATGCAAGGTTACGAACAGCGAGTGACGTCATGTCTGAGTGTGAGGGATGGATGTGTGTGTGTGTGTGTGTGTGTACCACAGGTTGGTAAAGACATATATGAAAAAAAAAGAAAAGCTTGAGCAAAATTCCTCGTTTCTTAATGAGTAGTCATCGTTAATCATGAGGCGTGTGGTCCACCAGATCAGCCGTTAATGTGATCATGGCTACCATTCAACGTCACATTAAAGACGCCATGTAATTCTAGAGTCATTGGTATCATCATTATCAAACACCTGTAAACCTTCGCCTGTTGACTGTAAAATAATCAGTCTGCCAGTTGGGTCTGGAAATTAAGTTCAGTTTGGTTTTCTTTTATTTTCTTTCTTTTTTGATACGGTATTGATCCGTGGGCCGAGGTAGAGAGAGAGAGAGAGAGAGAGAGAGGACAGTCATGTCGACCATATGTATGGCTGTCCAATGCGTATGGCTCCGACTGTCATGTAGTTCTTACTGCCTCTCCTTCCACTCTCCTCCCTCCGTCTGCCTCCCTCACCTAATTTCTTCCTTACACACATGTCGGTACGCCTTCCTGTGTGCGTCCTTCTTCTTCCTCCCTCCCATCTTATCATTCTCATTATTTCTCCCTCGTTCCCTTTTCCACTCATTCCTCCTCATCCCATTGTCCTCCCTCCTTCCCTTTCCCCCACTCCTTACACCCTCTTTTTCCCCTCACCTTAGGTAGGTTACTCATCCTCCCCAACCTCCCCTCAACCCTTCCCTTCCCCCTTACACCCCCAGTTCTCCCCTCTTCCTTCCCTCATACCCTCCGTCCGCCCCTCCCCCACCTAAACCCTTCCCCCTTCCCCCGTCATTTTAATAATTCATGGGATACTGTGAGTTCTGAAGGGGTCACAGTCCCAGTGGGACCTGGGGACTTAGTGAAGTGTGCTGCTGGGGTGAGCGTTGTCAGTAGTAGGAGACGCTACCCCTGCTGGTTGGTGGCTGGGGTTGTTGGTGCAGACGTTACCCCTGCTGGTGGCTGGGGTTATTGGTGGCAGACGTTACCCCTGCTGGTGGCTGGGGTTATTGGTGGCAGACGTTACCCCTGCTGGTGGCTGGGGTTGTTGGTGCCAGACGTTACCCCTGCTGGTGGCTGGGGTTGTTGGTGGCAGACGTTACCCCTGCTGGTGGCTGGGGTTGTTAGTGGCAGACGTTACCCCCTGCTGGTGGCTGGGGTTGTTAGTGGCAGACGTTACCCCTGCTGGTGGCTGGGGTTGTTAGTGGCAGACGTTACCCCTGCTGGTGGCTGGGGTTGTTGATGGCAGACGTTACCCCTGCTGGTGGCTGGGGTTGTTGGTGGCAGACGTTACCCCTGCTGGTGGCTGGGGTTGTTAGTAGCGGAGAGCCGTCTCTATGCCATTAACAACGTGGAAGTTTGATACTCATGTCAGGTGATGTTTGGTAGCCAGGGATGTTGATGGCAGGAGAGACTCCTCCCGTCACCTGAGGATGTTTGCAGTGATGAGATTTGTGGTGGACTTCGGTGAAGATTCGTCTGTACGTCGAGAATGGTTCCTCTGCTTCTACCCGGGGTTGGGGAGCTGGTTCTGCTGTTGACCTGGGCTCGTGCTTAGCTGGGTTAAGGTTTCTGCTGTTGCCTAGAGTTAATGATGTAAATTGTAAGGTTATATTTGTCCTTGGATTGCCTGACGTTCATCGTATGAATCAGTGATAATATTATTTCTCCTACGGGTTTGTTTACCTGTCCTCATCCTTATGTTTACATTTGTTATCTCTGTAATCTTTGATGTTATACACACAACTAGGTTCCCCAGGCACAACATGTTTATACCTCTTTTTTTATGATGTGTACGACGCAAAGTAGTTTATTTATATATCTAGTTACCCCAGGGAACAATATTTAAGAAAGACCCTCTTTCCAGAGGCTCTCGTAGCCCAAGTTGCACTACTGCCAGTAACTGGGAAATGTGGAACCCACTGGAGTGAAAAGGTCTTTGACGAGACTGTACGCCTAATGACACAGCCTCGCCATTAATCTCACTGCACGTAAAGGGATCATACATGCAGCGAGAGCGTTGCGTATGGTATTAGAACCGTCATGAACACCTGAAGGTGGTGTTCTGTTTTATTCACTCCGCAGTTATAGAATGACGTTTCTATATTTGAGAACTCGAGCAGGCTAGGAGCCTAGATAACCTCCCAGCCCAGCAACACACACACATTCCACGACAACTTGTAGAAGAAACTCTGAACTCTCCTCCTCCATTGTTGTTTACTTTGGTCTGCTGCGTCAGGTGTGCAGGGAGCCACAGAGGTCTTTCCCCAGCCTGGATTACCAGATTTCCAGCCAATCTCTTCACTTATGGCCCCGAAATGTTTCTCGTATTGCGTCTCAGCTGTTCCACGTCGGCGTGATGGAGGAAACAGGTTGAGCAGATGTGTACTGCTCCAGCTGGTGTCGGGAGGATGACGGCAGTAAACCTACGTTAACTGACTGATGACAGTGACAGTCATGCTGATGGTGGTTACTGGCAATGAACATCGGTGGGTCTGCTCGTCTTGGTGTTGTACCTCGTCAACAGATGGCAGTAGTGGCCGTGCTGTTAGTGTTGATGTTCATTTATAGATGGCTCTGGTAGTCTTACAGTGTGCCTGAGGGTCGGTCAAAGGTCAGGCCTTTATACCCAGTGGTCTTCGCACAGTCGTGTTCCAGGGTCGTACCGTCGTGCTCAAGGGTCATATTGTCGTGCTCAAGGGTCGCAAGCGCCTTGCTCCTGGGGTCTAAGTTGCTTATATTGTCTCGTGTCAGAAGGTATTCACTCACTCCCTTCGACTGATCAACGTGCTGATAAGTCTGGCACATCACAGGCGGACGCCCCACCTGCTCTAGTTTCGCAATATAATCCCCACCACGGCAGAATAGCTTGAAGGTTGAAGTCGGCGACCACACTCACTCTCTGCTTCACACTCGACCTGTATTAGCATATCTCTATATACACTCAAGTGTGTAGAGTGCCTGTGATGTCCCTCTCCTCATAGCCGTGACTTACGACCTGGTAAATAGAGTAATTGAATTAACTTCCCTCTTTGTTGACAGTCCCATTTTCTTTACCTGACCACCCCCTGTTCGGCGAGGGGGAGAGCAGCCTTCAGCAGGGAATTATAAAGCGCCATGGCTCGTTCCGGTCTTCCTGCTGAATATTTTAATACTCTCGAGTCCTAGTGGGCTTAATGAGCATTACCTTTGATGTTACTACATGCATTAGGGGGTGATGTAAGGGAAATGGGGAGAGTAAGTGATCTGGCAGACTCGAGAGAAAGCAATATTCCTGCCTTATTAGTTCAAAGAAAAAGAAAACTTTCACTATTTTATGGGAAACCCATGGAAAAAAAGTCACGACCTTTGTATTGAAATTCATTATTATAATCTATTCATCCGTTACATCGACGACCCTGAGCATATCATGACAACCTGTTGGTAGACGTAGAGACATTGCTGAGAGAGATCAAGACAACGGTAAGTCACATTAGATACGAAAAACAAAAAACTTTTCTCCGATATTATGTTCCTTTTACCGCTGTGAGACTCGGTATTTATGACAGCAGAACAAATGAATTGTTTGGCTATGTAAACACCAGGGAAGTGTACCGACATTAGATAGATTTATCTTCGGAAATCTGTGGTGAATACTATACTTACTAGGATGTAACAGTATTTGTGGAGTGAAGTAGCTGTGTTCACTATGATGTTGTGTGGCAGAGTTAGGGCATGTCATCACCCCTTCCCAAGCCTAGAAGACCCTTCTGACGCAGGTGTGTGCTGGTAAACATCACTTCGTATTGGTTGAACATTAGAAATAATCGATAAAACTTGAGATATAACTGTTTCGATCGATATGGTCACAAAACATATACAAGCAAAAACATCAGATTCTTTCTTTAAAACATTGGATCCAACAATGATATCAAATCACATAGACAAAAACATTGGGTTTGACTGATAAAACATCAGATCTGACCAATGAATCACGAAAGAAAACCTTATATGACGTCCCAGCCGCCCGTGTGGTGACGTCGTCTGGGGGATCACTTGTTATCGTACGCGTGGCAGTGAGCGCCGTAACTTGTGTCCTGACGGACGTGCACTCTATACCCGATATTTACAGCCAGCACCGGCGGTATTATTGGTTAACGATCTCATGTCACTGCGAGTCCTGCGCAGGTGGTGAAAAATAGCAACAGAAATCGGAAATATGCGGGAGAGATGGATTATACTGGTGGACGCGGACCGGGACTGGCGGACGACGTCAGTCAACTGGAAACATGACGCCATGTTCAGAAAGCCTGCGAACCTTTCTTGGCATCGCTTAACATTCTATAGTTTCAGATGTGACGTGAGATTTCAGTAGAATCAACGAAAGGAGGACGAAAAAAAAAAGACGCTTACGATCGTCACTGAGAGAACTTAGATTAGAATCTCAAAGAAACTTGTGTTGTTGTTCATTGGTGGTTGGCTCAGGCTCGGGGGAGGTCGCTTGATTCCTGACACTTACAACACTCCTGCTCTCTGTTGGGCATCTAAATCATGACGATACGACCCTTGAGGACGACAGTGCGACCCTTGAGGTCTACGGTATGACTCTTGAGGACGACAGTACGACCCTTGAGGACGACGGTACGACCATTGAACTCGATAGTACGATCCTTAAGGACGACTGTTGTGACCGTTGAGGACAAAGATACGACCCTTGAGCACGGCTGTCCTTCCATTGAGCATGATGGTATACAGTAGATCTTGGGTATGATGGCTTGACGGTCGTACTGTTATGATCAAAGATCGTACCTTCATGCTTAAGGGTCGTACCGCCATGGTGCAGACGCAATCATACCCATCCTTATCCCCAGCACCACCACTATGCCTCCAGCACTTTCAGGTCTCATCATACATCTCATCATCAGGCGTCCCAAGGAAACACATCACGTAAAGGGAACTCTATCTGAATATATATATATATATATATATATATATATATATATATATATATATATATATATATATATATATATATATATATTTTCATACTATTCGCCATTTCCCGCGATAGCGAGGTAGCGTTAAGAACAGAGGACTGGGCCTTTGAGGGAATATCCTCACCTGGCCCTCTTCTCTGTTCCTTCTTTTGGAAAATTAAAAAACAAAGAAAAAAAACGAGAGGGGAGGATTTCCAGCCCCCCCGCTCCCTTCCCTTTTAGTCGCCTTCTACGACAAGCAGGGAATACGTGGGAAGTATTCTTTCTCCCCTATCCCCAGGGATAATATATATATATATATATATATATATATGGTTGTTTATTAATAGGAACGAGATGGTATTTTTTTTTTTTTTCATAATGCGCCAACGAGAGAGAGAGAGAGAGATGACGTTATCTGTTCTATTTCCAGAAAACAATTATTGTGGAGCCTCTCCCATGAATGAACCAAGTGTGGTGATGATAACTCCCTCGTTCTCATTATAATGTGCACTAGAATATAACAATAGCATAGAGAACACTCGGCCCTGGGAGGTGGGTGTGTGTGTGTGTGTAATTACTATTCATATGTTATGGGGAGAGAGTTTTACCTTCGTGTAGCCCCGTCTATTAACCTTGTATATATATATATATATATATATATATATATATATATATATATATATATATATATATATATACCTTGTCCTTACTCCTGTACACACACACACACAGACAACAGCCAAATTAGCATCTTCTGTCCTCGAGTCATCTGTTCTGGACGCTATCACGCTTTAGCGGGAAATAGCGTGTACACAACACGGTAGAATAATGAATGAGAGAACCCCATAGTCTACCCCCACCCATACCCCAAACACAGTTACCCATACACCTACACCCACTCAGCCGTACAGGAAGCAACCCCCCCACCCCTAACCCAGGCATACACCTACACCCACTCAGCCGTACAGGAAGCAACCCCCCACCCCAACCCAGCCATACACCTACACCCACTCAGCCGTACAGGAAGCAACCCCCCACCCCTACTCTAGCCATATACCTACACCCACTCAGCCGTACAGGAAGCAATCCCCCACCCCAACCCAGCCATACACCTACACCCACTCAGCCGTACAGGAAGCAACACCCCACCCACACCCCAGGCATATACCTACACCCACTCAGCCGTACAGGAAGCAACACCCCTCTTCCTCCACCATCAGCCATCCCAACAGCCAATAAAATTACCTATGCAAATTCTGGTTGATCCGGCGCCTATCTTCTCCCCCCGCGTTGAGTCTCGTGGCCGGGCCGCGGGCCGGATATTGGCAGAGACGTTTTAAAAGGGTCATGTTCCCCGACCTCCCTCGAGCGTCGAACCCTCCTCCTTTACGTATGGCTGTGGGTTGTCTGTGTCCTGGGGGTGAGGTGCCGGACTCCGTGTTTGATCACCCGTTCGACACCCGAGGCGGCACGCCAGGATTTTTTATCCTTCTTTTCCTCCATTTATGACCCGTTGTCGCCAGCAGCCCCGAAGCAGAGACGGCGCTCGCCCTCCCTGACGTCGGTAAGAGAGGTGAGGCTAGCGCCAGGACAGACCTCCTCGAACTTCAGGTTAGCAGATGGGTGTATAGCGGGAACCGTTTCCTGTCTGGTTCTGATTACGCGAAGGCCGTCCAAGTGAGGATAGGCGCTTTACCCACCCCTGCCAGGGCGTCCAGAGGCCGGCCCGAGATCAACGGCCTCTGTGACACCTATCAGAAGCCAGGTACACTCGAGCACATCGCACAGATGTGTCCACGTACCCATGGCGGGAGGGTAAAGAGGCACGACAACACCAGTGCCTATTTGGCCGGACCACTGAGGCGGAGGGGTTCCGAGGTGTCCTGCGCGCCACGCATTCCGGTTGTGGGGTCCTTTCGGAAGCCGGACATCGTGGCTTCCAAAGGTACAGAGGCCTACATAATCGATACTCAGGTCTCTGGGGTCCATTTCGCGCTTTCAGCTGCACACCATCAGTGCAGCTACTACGGCCCCCCGGAAGTCTTGCAAGGCGTACGTGGCTCCAAGGGCAGGTACCAGTTCCTGAGGTCGGGTTGTCACGACGGACGGTGGACGCCTTGGCGGGATTGCCCATTGCTTCCGTGCGACAGGCCGCACTGGAAGGTGAGCGGTGCTGGAAGGTCGCGGCACTGGTGGGTGTAGGGCCGGAGTCTGATGCAGGAGGACCCGGGCATGACACACCAGGGGCGTGGCACACCCAGGTACGACACACCAGGGGCGTGGCACCCGCGCACGACACACCAGGGGCGTGACACACCCGCGCACGACACACCAGGGGCGTGGCACATCCGGACACAACACACCAGGGGCGTGGCACATCCGGACACAACACACCAGGGGCGTGGCACACCCGAGCACGACACACCAGGGGCGTGGCACATCCGGACACAACACACCAGGGGCGTGGCACATCCGGACACAACACACCAGGGGCGTGGCACATCCGATGCACAACAATCCAGGGGCGTGGCACACCCGGGCACAAAAACCAGGGGCGTGGCACACCTGGGCACAACACACCAGGGGCGTGGCACACCTGGGGTGACCTACTTCCCATAGGATGATGTCTAGTTAATCTTATCCCCGTAGGTACGACGAGACGACCCCCATGGGTATGATGGTCTGACCTTTGACCTGACCTATGTGTGGGGAAGGGGAGGGAGGGGGAAGGCGTCGTTGTTTCCTCTAACAATAGCAAAATCTGGTATTTTGATAAAGATATACTGAGTATAGACGAAATGTTATGATCCTGAGGATATATATATATATATATATATATATATATATATATATATATATATATATATATATATATATATATATATATAATACAGCGTGACTAACAGTATTTCATATTCATCTGTAAATGAAAACAGTAAATGTTTTACCGTCGGAATCCCTGAGTAACGAACAACGTGATGGACAGTGTCCAAAATATACCAATTAAGGAAGGACATTTATTACCAAGACGAGTGAATGTTGAGTGAGGCAACACGTCACGAGGCGGAGGCCCAGGTACATGAGTGAGGTAATAACGAGGCTATTAATACCCGGGGGGAGGGGAGGGGGAGGGGCTTAATGATGTCCCAGCTGACGCCTTGGGGGGGGAGGGAGGGAGGGGGACGGGTTGAAGGAAAGAGATGGAAATGAGACGGTGTGTGTGTGTGTGTGAGGGGGAGAGGGGTTATAGGGAAGGGTGCAGACGTGGAGGGAGGGAAGAAGGCACTGAAGGAGGGAAGAAGATGAGGGTGGGTGAAGGAAACATATCAGGAGAGTGTTGAAGGATAGGGAGGAGAATGGAGAGAGAGAATAGATGGAGGGAAAGATGGAGCCGCGTTCACTAACAATAATGGATTGCGTCCATCACACGCGTCTAATTTTAACAACGTTCATCCATTTTTATTTTCCAGGTAAAATGCACAACGTGAAACCATGACAGGAAATGACAATTTATCGACGCATCGCTGCTGTCCTTTGTGTTTGGAAATTAAATCCGGGTCTTTTACGTAGGCCGCCGCTGCTAGGCTGCATAACAAACACACAAATGCGTCACGACAGATAAACAGATACATGAGGTCTACCCCAGAGCTGGCGTGGGCAGAATACCATCTATTGCATTATTAAATAGCGAGAGCTTGCAGGCAATTGGTCGCCTGCGGCCAATGACGTCAGCAGGAGAGAGAGAGAGAGAGAGAGAGAGAGAGAGAGAGAGAGATGTAAAGCTTATTATGCTTTTGGAAAACTTACTCTCTCGCTTTGCTATACATTAGAACTTCGTTTTATATCATGTACTCAGGGATTATATTACTACTTTCAGTATTACGAGGGGAAACATGATTAACTGTACAGTAGATGTAATATGTTTGAGAAGTAGCGAAGTAAATAAATAATTAGACGCACGATCCCTCATAGATCGGCTGCCGTCAGTCATTCCTCGTCTCGTGTATCCAGACATTAGTCATCTTTATATGTTTGATATATTATGGTCAGTAGAGTGGATTATCCTTCATATCATTAAGGTAAATACATGTCGTAGATTATATTCCCCTTATCTACAATTGTTAAGTTTGCTAGTGTTTGGTAGATAAGAAACTAATACTGTAATACGAATAGTTATATATCATTAGATTTTGACGATATATGGAACAAACCGTAGGACTTTGCGCCCATAAATTCGATTGCCAGCCATTTTCAGTGCATGAGGGATAAACGCAGGTACGAGATTTGCTCAGACTAAATCGTCCACAAGATGATGAAGATCTGAAATAACGTATTGAGAATCACCTGATAGTTCGCGTCTCGCCCTGAAATCTTTTCCAACTTTCTCCCACGTCTCACCAGGACACATAACTTCACCAAGAATTTCTTTCCGTTTTATTCTATTCCTGGAGATTTTATGAAGTAAATCATCGTTCATCACACTTCATTTCTTGACGGCCATAAGCGCTAGGAAAATATACTAAATTGTTTTGGGCCATTTTGACGGAAGTGAAATTTCCGACGTCGCTCATCTCGTTTTTATGTATTTTTTTCTCATTATAACCTTGCATTTTTAAAGGCTCTGAACCTGTTGTGAATATATGAACCCCACTTACTGTGTTGCTTCTTGGAGATGTAGAACACACAGGTGCAAAGCTACAGGTGCAAACGGACGGGTTCATATCTACAGATACAAACTTGCGGATACAGATGTACAAACCTACTGGTACAGAGCTACAAATACAAACCTACAGCTACAGAGCTACAAATACAAACGTACAGCTACATTCTTTGAGATTAACTGTAATGAACATGATTAACAAATTCATAAACAAAATTACTCTACCACAATCCTTCTATCAGACAATTGGATATGTAGTTACAATTTGAACACCTGACAAACAAAGACGAAAAAGATTATAAAAAAGTCACAATATCACATTTACTATATGAAGGCAAAACAGTGTTACCTGAATTCTTGATAACTGAAGCTGCCAGTGAAGGGGTTCGAACCCTTCTTGATGCCAAGATATAAACTAGTCAACATCAGACAGTAGACACACACCCCAGTTCTTATCTCGTCTATCCGGGTTACCTGTCCCGTCTGTCTCAGCTTCTTGCTCGTCTACATAGAAGCTATTTTACAGGGAGGTAAATACGTGTATAAGAGAAAGCATGTGTCAGGAGTAAGTGTGTATGAGACAAGTCTGGTTAGAATGTTGGTGACAATGGACGATGGTGAAAGGTTGCCTGAGCAGTTTGAAGAAGTGACTGGAAATAATGACGATGGAGACGTGACTTTTGATACAGCAGGATTAGAGTTAAGGATCCGAGGGGAATAGTTATGTGTAGAGGAGAGGTAGATATTACAGTAGGAGTGAGAAGAGTATCATTGCTCTTGAAGAAGGGAACTGAAGGGATAACAGATGGAGTGGTGTGAGGTGGTGGAGAGCAGAAGCGAGGCTGCATGTCCAGTGGATCTGCGGTTATGTGCCTGACGACTGGAAAAAGGAAGTAATTTTTCCATTACATAAAAGAAAAGAATTGAATATAGTTGTAAAAAAAGTACAGAGTGATAAGTCTGCTGAGCATAGTTAGCAAGGCGTATGGCAGGATTGTGTTTGTGTGGATGACTGAACCAACCAAGCAAGGGTTGGTGAGGAACACGATGAGTGTTTGGAAGAGAAGTGGATTTGGTCAGAGTCTTGTGCTCAGGTAGATGGTGGAAATAGGTTTACACTCAGAGGAAACAGATGAAAGTTTATCTTGTATTTATGGGTTTCGAATAGGTGGAGGGAATAGGAAATGCTCTGTAGTAAGTTCTGACGCTATATTGTGGGCTTGGAAGACTTCTGAATACTCAACCTAAGATCTTAAGAGCATTTCTAAGTGCGATGTATTTACTGCGTGTGTCAGAGTGATTGGCGGTATGACTGATTGAGTAACGGTATGACTGATTTAGTAACGGTATGACTAAGTGGTCTGAAATGAATATAGGAGTAGGTCAAAGATGTACGTACAGTGTCACGATGATTGTGTGTTGCGTTACTGAATGGTGCATTACATAACACGAGAATCAGATACGATGATAGTTATGTATCGTAAATCATATTGAAACAGTGATAATTGTTGTCTACAGATCATGCCTCGCAATTAGCTCATTCATAAAAAAACAGGTGGGTAGAATAATGAGCCGCTGTCATAGTGTCTGTCGAAGAAATTTGCTGAAAGTGGACGTGGGTGAAAACGAAATTATAGTTTGTGAGAGTTGGGATGTCACCGTGTATTACCTGAATAACTGGTGAAGACCTGGATGCTGTTGATGAGATTAGGTGTTTTGGAATAACGTTCACCCAGGAAGGAAAGTAGAACACTGAAATTCAGCATAATGCAAGGGAGAATATAAAGGTCTAGTCAAGAAGCTTTGGTGATTGGAAAAACATTACGGGTAGAGTGGGGAAGAAATTTACGTGGAGTAATTTTTCCCGGGTACGTAGAGATCAGGTTAGCAGGAGAGATGAATGATTTGTATGGTATAGTTCGACTGAACCGACAGAGTAAAGAACAAAGATGTGAGAGGGATGGATAAATGGTGTGGAAAAGAAAGGGCATTAGAAAGGCGTATGGATGAAAGTCTTTTAGTAATGCATAGGTTCGAAGAATTCTTGATAAATGAGAGGTTGCTCGAGAAGATATAGCCTATAAAAGTATTGTTAGATATGCAAGGAGGAGAGGTAGGTTGAGGAGAGAGAGAGAGAGAGAGAGAGAGAGAGAGAGAGAGAGAGAGAGAGAGAGAGAGAGATTCAGTGAAAGAATCAGTTAGAGTTTGAGGATTATTAGAAATCAGACACAGTGGAAGTATTAAGTGTACGGTGGTGTGCATACAGGCACCGGTCTCTGTGTGAGTCAGCCTAGCCCGCGCTGGGGAGAAGTAAGAAGCTCTTCGCAAGTGTGGACGGTGAGGACATTCTCTCCCTGCGACACAGTGGCCGTGGGTGGGGCATGTGTACGAGAGATATGGGAGGTTGTATATACCCACTCCCCTCTCTGGAACCGGAGGCTTATATAATGATGAAGGGTAGATGCCCCCATTAGGACGTGATTAAATATCTTTTTTTGTGTGGAACAGTTGCTTAGCTGAGGTTTATAAAGATGGTATATCCAACGTCATTAGAATGAGCCGTGGTCTGTGACGAATATCATCACCAGCTCATGACAGCGTACATGTTTGTCACTCAGGGCAACAGGATGCTGAGAGGCGGTTCACTTTCTGTGGGGGCAATCTCGCCTCGTCCATGGGCATTGTTCTGGTACAAATCGAATCCCTGGCAATGTCTGGTCTGTCCCTCGCCACATCTTCCTTCGTCAACACTAGATAGTCATCTGTCTGTTTCCCATCAGTTGATATGAGCGTTTGTTATGGCGTTAACAGAACCAGTCACCCTAGGAGCAACATGGGTCGAGCGGAGGAAGGCTAATAAACACTCTCTTGTTATGAGCATCGTTATCTTTAGCTATTCCAGGTCAGGTCAGAGGTCGTCAGCCTCATGTGAAAACATTCAAAGATATTTTCTATAATCTTACGAAAACACACAATATTTTAAACCCAATCTTATGGAATTAAGTTTATCACACCTCAACTTTACGAACCATAGATTATCTGAATACCAATTGTTGAGGTAAAAGAACGATTATATTCCAGTTTTACGTAGAATATTTATCATACCCATTTCCACGACAATAGATATCTGTCGACCGAAATGTACAGTAACAGTTTATCCAGAAACACATATTTTTTCAGGACGTAACATTTTGACTACATGCGTAAAGCATAGATGAAAGGTCAAGCTTTATGAGAAGAAAATAAGAATGAATTTCATGTTAAGCTCTTCCATGGTCTTAGCTTTACTACAGGAGAATTTTCATAACAAAAGGCTGCAATGTACAAATGACTAAGTGTGCGTTTCGCAGTAAGGACAGTGTCATGCACTAAGGCCAGCGTCTCACGCTACAGGCAGTGCAGATCAAGGCAAGTGAAATTAAACTAACTGGACATGTCCATCTCACACTGCTCCTACGTTCTGGACACCACCCAGTACTGGCATCGAATCAACCTACCACAGGACTCCTCTTGCCCAAGATGCAACTTCCACACTGAGGACAGCACACACTTATTCCTCGACTTTCCTGCACTCGCTACACAAAGAAGACCACACACACACACACATGACTTTTCTTGACTTACATCCAGCATGGTAGATGTAGATGGCTTCCTGCACCTTTCTTAGGGACGGGCTGTACCAAGGCGTGTGCGTCCAAGAAGATGAAAAGACGCGATTTATATAAACAGAGGCGAAAATAGGCGAGCAAGGATCGAAGCTAGCGTGGAGGTACACTCCATCAGGATTTGAGGGGGGTATACCACATTGGCCACACACCTTGGCCACATGGAGATGGGCCAGTATTCGTACTACCCTGCGTGAGGAATGTGTCAGGAAACTATGGGAAATGACATAGATTCAGTGCGAGATAAGGCCAGAGGATGAAGGGCAAGGGCAAGTTCAATGAGAGGAAAATGAGCAAAAAAAAAAAAACTTATCAGTTGAAGATTTAGCTACAGATGGATCAAGTAGGAAGAGAAGAGGAAATGTTGAATGACGGAAGTTGTTAGAGATGCTTAACTTTCCGAAAAACAGACTTGCGGAGAATCCGAGCAGAGATGAAAGTGGAGAGTGGGTTAAAGGAGAGGAAGAGTTCCATGGCCCAGTACACACTGCCCCAGATGCGACAGGTATCAGATCAGGAGCGATCAAATCATGATTAGGGATGGGGGAGAGAAGAGAGAGGGATGTATAAGAGGATTAGATTCAGGACTCCATGTCAGCCAAGAAAACCTCCGCTATACGTTCAGCACAGCATGAAGCATCTCGGCCAATGTAACAATGTCCGTTGCAGGAGAAGTCAGTAAAGAAGCCATGCAGGAATGACCACTAAGCTACATGTATGTCTGTATGTATGTAATTACCTGTTTGTACTGTACGAGGAGATGGTTCTACCCTCGTGGGGGCCCCATCTCTCGAACTCTCCCTTTCATAAGAATTGTTAAAGTTCTCTACAGCATCGCATTTTAAGTTATTCTATTTATGTGCCATTATTATTTTATGAACGTACTTCCTTTCATCTTTTCTAACAAGTATCTTGCTCAATTTCATGTTGTAGACTCTGCTTGTGTATCTTCGCATCTTCTGAGCTCATGATATCAGCAGACTAGTTTAAGAAATTTAAATGTTGTGATCAGTCACCCCTTACCCTTCTTTCTTTCATGGTTAACAAATCTAAGGCGTGTACTATCTTTGTTGCCCTCCTCTGGACCTTCTCATTAATTCTCTGAGTTTCTTAAGTGCGGTAACGAACCCTGAGAAGCATGTTCTAATTAGGCTTAACGTAGGATGTAAACAGCTTGCTCAGTACTTTTTCATCCATACGTCTGGAAGTTGTTTTTATCCATTACCATTTTCCCTAATGTGGGACTTGATATATGTATGCATGTATTATGTATGTATGTATGTAGGTCAGGTCAAAAGCAGTAGATTAGAACAAAACCATTCTTGTATGTTCAGTTGTATGATTTAACACTTTAGGGGTTATTTATCTCTTTAACTATTTATTGATTACTTTATTTGTTCGTCTCTTTTTAACCACCATTTTGCAACCAAGGTGACTTTCAGGGGTGGTAAGAGAACTGGGAGAGGGAATAGGGGGGCAGTGGGGTGGGATGGAGTGGAACCCTCTAACCATGTCGGCCTTGAACCATGGTAGAGACGAAGGAAATCCCCTAACCATAGGAGGGAAGGAGGGTGGAACCATTTACACATAGGAGGGGACGTGGAACCTCGACCAATAGAAGGTTGTAGGGATTCAATAGCCATGGGTAGAATTAGATAGCCTCCGCCCACGTGGGGAGTTCGACGGGGGTAGTAGTCTGTACCCATGGCTGAACGAAAGGAGCCTTCGACCATGGGAGGAGGTAGGACGTCAACGTGAAAGACGAGGGGAGGAGTGTGGCCACAGAGGGTGGTTGGGGAGGCTCCAGCTGTAGTAGAGAGCGAGAAGAGCCTTGAACTAAGAACAAGTGGGTCGTGGCATAACTCTCTTGTAGAGGGAGTCCTTGGGAGGCTCTGTTTCACTTTCATTGAAAATGGAGAAAAAAAGTTAAAAAAATGTTGGAAATAAAACCTGTGGATGATATTTGTGGCCCCCGGCTCCCGGTAATTACGGCTGGAATATGCTGTCAACATGAACTGTCGAGTTTCCATGAATATAAATTTCCCAAATTATATTTTTAAGTTAATTACTTTTCACGGATGTAACGTTCGTATTCACTAGTTATTTTTCGTCTCATTGTTTGAAGGTTCGTTCCCCTTGTTTGATTCAGAGCGGTAGCGAGAGCTGGAGATGATGTGGAGAGAGGTCAGGTCCTTCGTAAGGTCAAGTTTAGGCCTTATCTGGAAGTTAGACCTTTGAACGCTGATGTGAGGAAATTTTGAGCGAGGGAGTTCGAAGTGAAATCTGCGTGTGTGTTGCTATAGTTCATGGTTATCGATGTCAATAGATCATAACATCAGGTCCATAAACGGCGCTTTCTTTTTAGAATCTCATCTTACCTTAGGAATTCCAGCACTTGCTAATGTTGCGTATACAAGATAGCTTTTCGTCCAATATGAAAGGGTCAGTGTAGGATAGCCTACTAGTGATATTGATTCGTTCTGATTTCACTCGCAATAATGGGCAAATGTTTTCCATCTTATGAGACGAAGATCTTTTTCTTCAGAGGATTGTTAACATACGGAACACTTTGTCAATTACACCTGAAATAATTCCAATGGTTCTCCTCAAGTCCACGATATACATTATCTGCGCCTCGTCAAGTCCACGATATACATTATCTGCGCCTCGTCAAGTCCACGATATACATTATCTGCGCCTCGTCAGGTCACACTGACAATTTGCAGGTTGTTTTCTTTGAATCATCTGTATCCCTCCTAACTTTCACCACACTAACATGTGAGTGTCTGATAGCTTCCACAATCACAAACATCCTCGAGAGGACACAGTGGTCTGGTGCTGCTTGAATTCCTATGTATTCTTTTGCATTCCTTTGTATTTGTAATTACCTGCAGAAACGCCTTCATACACATGAAGGAAACTTGGCCGTGAAGGCATGAGGACGGCAGTGGTGTGTGCGAGACGATGGCATCACCAGGACAATGGAAGGCTAGGCTAACCAAGACATTTCTCAGACTCGTCTTCCTCAGTTTACTTCATTGTTCACGAGACTGGCTGAGCCGCAAGGAAGGTAGTATATTAGATGATGAAATTGTTAACGCACGTTGTTGTCTGACTACTAGGTTTAGTTCTCCCCCTTAACGGTGGTCGTAAATCACAAGTTAAGGAATGGTTTTGTTGTATATCACAAATAAAGAAACAGTTGTGGTCGTAATTCACAAATAAAGAACAGTTGTGGTCGTAATTCACAAATAAAGGAACAGTTGTGGTCGTAATTCACAAATAAAGAAACAGTTGTGGTCGTAATTCACAAATAAACAGTTGTGGTCGTAATTCACAAATAAAGAAACAGTTGTGGTCGTAATTCACAAATAAACAGTTGTGGTCGTAATTCACAAATAAAGAAACAGTTGTGGTCGTATTTCACAAATAAAGAAACAGTTGTGGTCGTAATTCACAAATAAACAGTTGTGGTCGTAATTCACAAATAAAGAAACAGTTGTGGTCGTAATTCACAAATAAACAGTTGTGGTCGTAATTCACAAATAAAGAAACAGTTGTGGTCGTAATTCACAAATAAAGAAACAGTTGTGGTCGTAATTCACAAATAAAGAAACAGTTGTGGTCGTAATTCACAAATAAAGAAACAGTTGTGGTCGTAATTCACAAATAAACAGTTGTGGTCGTAATTCACAAATAAAGAAACAGTTGTGGTCGTAATTCACAAATAAAGAAACAGTTGTGGTCGTAATTCACAAATAAAGAAACAGTTGTGGTCGTAATTCACAAATAAACAGTTGTGGTCGTAATTCACAAATAAAGAAACAGTTGTGGTCGTAATTCACAAATAAACAGTTGTGGTCGTAATTCACAAATAAAGAAACAGTTGTGGTCGTATTTCACAAATAAAGAAACAGTTGTGGTCGTAATTCACAAATAAAGGAACAGTTGTGGTCGTAATTCACAAATAAAGAAACAGTTGTGGTCGTAATTCACAAATAAAGAAACAGTTGTGGTCGTAATTCACAAATAAAGGAACAGTTGTGGTCGTAATTCACAAATAAAGAAACAGTTGTGGTCGTAATTCACAAATAAAGAAACAGTTGTGGTCGTAATTCACAAATAAAGAAACAGTTGTGGTCGTAATTCACAAATAAAGAAACAGTTGTGGTCGTAATTCACAAATAAACAGTTGTGGTCGTAATTCACAAATAAAGAAACAGTTGTGGTCGTAATTCACAAATAAAGAAACAGTTGTGGTCGTAATTCACAAATAAAGAAACAGTTGTGGTCGTAATTCACAAATAAACAGTTGTGGTCGTAATTCACAAATAAACAGTTGTGGTCGTAATTCACAAATAAAGAAACAGTTGGGGTCGTATTTCACAAATAAACAGTTGTCATCGTAATTCACAAATAAAGGAACAGTTGTCATCGTAATTCACAAATAAACAGTTGTCATCGTAATTCACAAATAAAGGAACAGTTGTGGTCGTAATTCACAAATAAAGGAACAGTTGTCATCGTAATTCACAAATAAAGGAACAGTTGTGGTCGTAATTCACAAATAAAGAAACAGTTGTGGTCGTAATTCACAAATAAAGAAACAGTTGTGGTCGTAATTCGCAAATAAAGGAACAGTTGTGGTCGTAATTCACAAATAAAGGAACAGTTGTGGTCGTAATTCACAAATAAAGAAACAGTTGTGGTCGTAATTCGCAAATAAAGAAACAGTTGTGGTCGTAATTCACAAATACAAGAACATTTTGGAGGGGTTGCTGGTGGAGGAGGTGGATGGGACAGCATAGGAATGTCTTTTGGAAGTGCATTATACATGCCATAATGTACGTCTGTATTCTGCTGTCTCTCCATCCAGACTTCTGTCTGTGTACCTTCTTGTGTCTGTATCCACATGTATGTGTTGTATCTTGTTCCTCCTGTACCTGTATGTATGTGTGTAGTCCCTATTATTCTGTTCATCCGTCTTTTTTATTTATGCTGTGTCTCGACCTCTGCTCCTCTGCTGTCCATAGTCTGCACCAAACTCATACTAAATAGAACATTTCCTTAGCATTGTTCACCAGAAAACATCTTCCACGCAATAGTTCTGACCCGAGGTTCTCCCATCTACTCAAGGGAAAAAAAGAGTCTTCCATAATATGCCAACGATTTACAAAAATAGCACATTTTCACCAATTTCCTTACGTGTGGGAGGCGAACAGAGAGAGCACGCACACAGCAATTTCAAGAGTGCCCCCAAAATATGCACCCTCGTGTTTCCTTAGATTTTTTTATCACAGCCTTGAAATTGCTACTGAATTCTTGTAAAAAACTGAAGAGAAACTGGTCATTCTAAAATGATACAGGCGGCAGAGTAAATGAAAACGTTCCTGCTGTGCTGATTTTCACGAATTTACAATTGAGTCAAATGTCGTCATTTATAGCTAGGAGGTGTTGTCCTTCCGTCCTGCCCATCTAGGTGTTAAATGCATCATAATTTGTGTCGTCGCTAACCATCAAATGTGTGATATACAATATGAGGAGGGTACAGTCCTCAGTGGGTGTGTCTCACTGTTCTCAGTGGGTTATGTCTCACTTACCTTGCATTCTCCTCCCTGCTAGGTCATTGTTACTTCAGTCTCCCTTAAATCTGTCCTTAACCACACTCGATTGACCAGAACTCCATGTCTATCGCCTCGCCTCACTCATGGTCACGTGCCGCTACACAAAGTACTTATAACACAATTTGTTCCTCTACTGGGGGCTCTCTCTCTCTCTCCTCCCCGCACTTTAGTGTTCAGCAAGCTTACAAACACCAAAAACCTGTAGTATAACCACAAGCACCAGCCCTTCACTCCACCACAACGAGGCTACGACTGAGCGAGTGCGATGCCCAGTGGAGGTACCTGCTCCTCCTTGGGAGACGTGGACATCATTATCCTGCTGGCCACTTACTGTAGGTCGTGCAGCAACCAGCCCTGCCAACACCACAGGCGACTGCTACCTGAAGCCTGCCTTCCCAAGGCTTCCAACTACCTCAGACCCCACAAGGGATGTGGAGAGTCTGCTATTAATGCCAAAACACGTATTAACGTTGGCACTCTTTCGGGGCATTTTTACTGCTTATGCTTACTGCCCACCAGTGCCGTCTTTATGGTGTCAGTTTTCAATTCGGAAAATAAATGACTGTTTTAGGCATTGTCATGTCCTTTCTGAAGGGGCGAAGTAGACGCAAGAAGTGTGGAATGTGTAAGGTGCTTGGCTGGCATCACTCAGACTGCAGCTACCCATTATCATGGTGATGTTTGTGTCTACTAACCTTCAACACCCACCATGTTATGGCCTCTTAAGAGGAACGTGATGCGTCATCACGCACCTCTCCACTGATACCTTCCACCCAGCTTGTTGAATACACACGTCAAGACACTCACCCTTGAATGAATACCTAGCAATATTCACAGGAATGCCTCCCCTCACTACTCATACACACAGGGACACGCCTTTATGTCAGGTTTAGTCATTAGGGACTTCTTTCCTCCTCAGTTGGTCTCGGGAGACTTCACAAAGACCATAAAGATGTGGCGACGCGACGCTCAGGTAATGTGTGTCCTTGCGTCACCAGTGGTGTGAGGGTCAGGCGATGGACCTATCCACATCTCGACCATCGGGAACAAGTACATTGAAATGGACAGTGAAACCAAGGCGAGGGTAAGCTCCTGGTATTCCACGGCCAGGAGCCTGGTTGCTGGGCTTCGAAGGGAGGTTGGTAAGCCAACCTCACCAGGAATAAAGTGTGAGGAGGAACGCCCTTACGATGTGGGGGCAGATGACATCCTTAAGCACGACAATACGACAATGAAGCACGGCGGAACGACCATCAAGCACGGCAGTACAACCATGAAGCACGACTACGACTATGAACCAAGACAGTACGACCATAGTGCACGACGGTACGACCATAAAGCACGACTATGAAGGAAGGCAGCACGACCCTTAAGCACGACGGTACGACCATAAAGCACGACTATGAAGCAAGGCAGCACGACCCTTAAGCACGACGGTACGACCATAAAGCACGACTATGAAGCAAGGCAGCACGACCCTTGAGCACGACGGTACGACCATAAAGCACGACTATGAAGCAAGGCAGCACGACCCTTAAGCACGACGGTACGACCATAAAGCACGACTATGAAGCAAGGCAGCACGACCCTTAAGCACGACGGTACGACCCTTGAGTATAATGATGAGAGGTTATGTCGTCATACCCAGAGGCTGTTCCGACGTCGTAAAGGGTTGAAGGAGACTGAACATGTACAGAGGAGCCCGGGAGCTGTTGCCTTAAACCGGATCATCAGGTCGTCTCGCTGAGGTAAACAATCCGTCTCGTTCTGATGGACAGAACATGGGAAAGATGGGATGAGACAGTAACCTGTTGTACTGTCTTACTCTCGAAGTACATTACTCGGTCAGACGATACTGGATAATCTTGTTTATAACCTCTCTCTCTCTCTCTCTCTCTCTCTCTCTCTCTCTCTCTCTCTCTCTCTCTCTCTCTCTCTCTCTCTCACACACCCTCCTCCCATTTACCACCTCACACACCCATTTCGCTTCCCCTTCGATTCCCTCCACCCTTCTCCTACCACCAGCAGTCAGCCCCCCCCCCCCTCCTCCTCTCCACCCACCCAGGTGCGTGGGAGGGGGACACATGAGGGAATTGATGTGTGTCCGGTGAGTCATGGGTAGGCGCCCAGCTCACCGGGAAAGGAATTAGGCTTTCCCTCGTTATTTTCTTATATTCTTGTTCGTCATCATCGCCATCATCATCATCATCACCACTGTCATAACCACCGTTCATCCCCAGCAGTACTCATCACTCCCACCACTATTCATCGTTACCACCACCGCTATTCATCCCCACCACTACTCATCACCCCCACCAACACTCATCATCACCACCAGTCATCATCCCCACCACTACTCATCATCCCCACCTCTACTCATCACCTCCATCAGCACTCATCATCTCCACCACCAGACATCATCCCCACCTCTTCTCCACATCATATCTAAAATCGATACAAATCTATACCACAAATCAAGATAATTACTTTACCTTAAGCATCCACTGGGTGCACTAGGTCAAGACATGGAGAGTTTTATTACCAATTTAGGTACGAAAGTAGATATTGTAACGATACAGATTTGCAAGATGAGCTTACTGGACGCAATACTCTGTAAGGAAGATTACTGAGGTAACGATGTATGAAAACCAGTTAGAAATATACAGATGTCATCTGGAGGGACATTTTTCTTTATGTTAGTTGAGACGTCACGGGTACCTGTACCGACTGCAGTTTCTGGTCCTGATGGCATTCATCCCCGTGTGTACTGAAAGAGTGTGCGCCTCTGAACTTGCACCTGTGCTTGCTCGTCTACTCCATTTATGTTTAAAGACCAAAACTTTTCCTTCTCCTTGGAAATATACAATGATACATCTCATCCCTAGGACCATTTTCAAAGTCTTTGAATCCCTCCTCAATTTTCATATTCTTAAACACCTCGGAAACCACAGTCTTTTCACTGATCTACTTGTGAAATCTACTGTTGATATTCTTTCGTGTCTTACTAATGTCTGGTTATCATACCTGAAAGATTTTGGGGAGTCATGTGTAGTTGCCCTTGACATATCTAAGGCTTTTGACAAGGTGTGCCTTTGGGGTCTCATCTCTAAGCTCCTCTCTTGTGGCTTCCCTCCCTCACTTTGCTCCTTCATATCTAGCTTCCTCTCTGGCCGATCAATATCTGTGATTGTTGATGGATCAGCCTCCCCCCATCCCCCTTTTTTTTTCTCCATCAACGAGTCACTATTAGGAGCGCTAACCGCTCCATTACTGAGTTCCCGGGTTATCCTAAGCATCGTCATTGGCCATTAGTAATCCTTTTATGTTGCCCAGCGGGGAGGCCAAGCAGATGGCAGTGGGCGTAAGAGAGATGGAATAGGAGGGAGGAGGAGATAATGGACACGAAGGTACGAGAAGAGAAGTGAAGGATGGAAGAAAGAAGAACGACGCTAGACAAAAAAGGGATGGCACAAGAGAGCAGCGGATATACTGTGGAAGTGACATTTGAAGCTACAGTTAATGTAGCAATATAGGATCGATTTATATGTACGGGATTGATCTGTATTATCCCAGGATTGATTCATATGTATAAGATCAGTTCGTATGTACAGGACTGATCCGTATGTACAGAACCGATTAGAGGTAACGGCTTCATTTAAGGGCTTATGTGTCTTAAGAATGAGTTTTTCTTAAGCCATTAGTGAGGCGTGTGAGCGTACACGGGCTCCATCTTGAAAGTTACGAGTCCCGATTTATACCTCGCCTGACGTTTTACTGCGTTTACAGAGTGTTTATGTTGGAGATATAACATGCCTGAATAGAAGCATGGTGACCCTCTGGTATAGAGTTAACATGTCTAAAGTGAAGAGTGGTGGTGACCTTTAAGGTCGTGAGTAACCTTCCTTAGCACGGGTGAAGGTCACGAGATGTTTTTGATATTAGGATGTGGACACACACACACACACACACACACACACACACACACACACCGCTGGTCGAGAGTAATTAGTGTTAGCCTGCGGGTGGAAGGCGACGAGGCTGGAAACATAGGCGTGGATTTAGGAGGAGTGAATGACATGGTAGGGTACTAATGGGTGAAATGAATGGTGCCCGTCCAGTGGTGAAGGGTGTTGGGTCGGGCGGGTGACAGTGTCTTTGGGAAAAACAAGAAGACGATTCACTAAAGACTCTCAGTTACTGTATGTCTGAGAACAGTTGATTAAAGGAACTTTTAACAGATAAATATTTGACATTCGTCGTGCCTCAAGACTGGAAAACTGGAAGCGAATCATTCCTGCAATAGGGAAGGCCTCTGAACCACAGGGCGCTCGGGTCCTGCTCACAAGACTTGAGTCGAACTCCTCAACACCTGAGAATTCTGAGAGAGCCACGGAGGTGGAAGGGAAGGAGATCCATCGTCTGGTCATCCAGCTGATCCTTCCTGAACGTGTCAGTGTTACTTTCAATTCATGGCAGCTGAGACGTAAGAGCCATTCACCTCAGACAAAACCAGACCCAGCCTTAAGACCGGCGGGGCGGGTCGAGGCTGCCATCCACACGCGAGCAAACACGACAGGAACTTCTTATTTGTTTTCTTCGTAACGAAGTCAAGGTTTTTAGTGTATTCATTAGTATTATTATTATTATTATTATTATTATTATTATTATTATTATTATTATTTTACAAGCCCAGGACATTTTTTATAGGGCTGCGCAGCTTCGAGGCTGCACTCCATGCAGGAGCAGAGAAATGATGTACTCTTTCGAAGCGAGAGGATCCCCAATGAAACTGTAATCTTTTTCTGTCCATTACTCCATAATACAGTCCTGCTGAAGGTGACTTCTCGCTCATAGTATAAGCACTTGCAGGCGGAGACCGGTAAACACCTCATCAAGGAAATGAAAATTTCATCAAATTCTCGTTAATATCTGCTCCCGGTGGATGACAGCGAGAGAAAATAATGTTTGCTGAAGACACAGAGGTTCTCGAGAGCAAACTGATGATCACGTCATAATAGTGTGATTTATCTCGTCTTCATGACGCTGTTGTAATATATGAAGGGGAAAAAATTGTGACAGAGCTGACGTGTGTTACTGAAAGACGAGAGAAAGATACCAGTGTTGCCGTCCCCCACCACGTACGGCAACACTGGCTCCTGCCTGGCCACCTAGATTGGTATGTCTGTCTCCAGCACTCTTTCAGGTATTTCGTGTCCTGTTACGTACCGAGATGGCTGGTGTATTCCTGTCCGGGTATATATAGTTCCTTCCCATCAGAGGTTGGGTGTGTGTGTTCACATGGTCGAGGGTAAGGTAATCTGACGGTTTGGTTTTCGACCCATGTCCACGACGGTTCAACCTGTGTGTACGACGGTTCGACCCTTGTGTATGACCGTTCGACCCATGTGCATGACGGTTCGACCTATGTCCACAACGTTACTATATAAGTGAAGACGATGATACGACCTTAGTATATGTACGAGGTTATTACACGGAGCGCCATGGTGCGACCCTTGAGTATGATGGACTAGCAGTAACCTAAGCTCTAAGGCTGGGTTAAAGACCAGCACAGGCCATCATACCCAAGTGTCGCCTTCCCGTCCTCAAAAGCCGTAGAGTCGTGCTCTAGGTTGGATAATACACTCAGCCACCAAGCACGTACGTTCATCTGATGTATGTCGTTGGAAATGATTACTAACAACACCTTAGATTCGCCAAACAGGCCAGATTCCATACCAAACGTTTACCATAAAAAGTACAAATATTTTGGTAACATCTTATCGGGGTTGCTGCCAGACTCGCGCCCAACGTATCGTACTGCTGCTATAATATTAACAGTAATTCACGCATGATTATACTAAAGCTCGGGTAAGTAGAGGGTTTGCACTGGTATCACTCACGTCTCTAGCTCATACCTCAGGCGATAATGAAAGGACACGGGTTCAGGCCAGAGATACATACAGTGAAATGGGCTTACCAGTAGACATTGTGTACACACCCAACCTTCCTCAAGAATACCGATATATAATCGCGAGGGACAAAAATCAGATTAATCTTATCCTTGTTCGAATTACTTGACACCTGAAATCCCCGGGGTTCTGTGGCCGGTGGTAGATACGTAGAGCAAGAAAATTCGTACGGTTCATAACGGTTATGAAACTTTGTAAAAGTCAAAGTAAATAATAAACAAGGGATGTGTCACAGGAGAAAATACCAGATAGTTGTTGTTTTCTTTTTTCAATAACTGTATCGATATTGTGATCATTATATCAATATGGTCTTGTAACGATATTCTTAACCCTTAAATATGATTATACCATATGTACAACAACTCGACCGAGTGAAGACGACGCTTCAACCCCTGTGTACGATGACTTAACCAACTCTTGAGTACGATCACTAAACCCAACGTCATCAAAGAGTAAACTTTTTCTGACTAGGATAAACAGTATCCCGTCTTGACATGACCAACCAGATGTATTTTGAAAATTTATACCAAGACTTACCAAACATATCCTCACCTAACCTATACCCAGCACTGTTAGCCATCAACATAATAGCAATATATCCTAGGATATCATAGGACATGGTTGTTGACGCTATGACAGAGGTAGCTTTCGAAAAAGTCATCCTTTTTGAGTGTGAAATGGTCGTCCTGTCTGTTCTTCCTGAGGTGGAGGGTACACAAATATACGGTAGCATGTCTCACATTATCTTTATTTCTATGCGAACGAAATTTTGGGAATAGACAATACCATACATGGTATTGTCTGGCCGGTAACTTGCAGATTTTCCTTTGATTCAGATATAATTCCCCTTGATACAGTTGCCTTTTCTCCAACTGAACCACTTTCTTTTTTTAAATTGGATTCATGTTTACCGAATGGACTCAAGAGACATAAATGTCATGACAGCGTAATAGGACACGAATGTGAGGTGTGAAATACAATATATAGATCTTCCTAGAGGCCCAGTTTGTTACGGTGATGATAACCTACTGAACATTACGGTACGACCCTTGAATATGATGACCTTATGACCCTCGGGTATGATGGCCTCCTCTTTAATCTGACCCTTAAGGGTGGGGATAAAATTAGGCCAGGCCATTAGAACCGAGGGTCGTATCGTCGTGTTCAGTGGTGAACCGTCGTACTCAAGGGTCGTACCCAAGGGCCGTTGTTACATGTTTGACGATCGTATAATCGCGTTGAAGGGGTTAACCCCATGATGTATAGACCATCGGGTATATTCAGCAAGCTCCAGTATACTGTCTATATACCTACGAACCTCGACGGAAAACATTGTGTGTATATATGTAACTATCTGTACTTCACTGACTCATTATAATAGAAGATTAACACAAAATCTATCATTACAAACCTCAGTAACTCCTGCACTGTGGACGCCCTTTAGCGGTTTCGTCAGTATGTTGTGAATCATGAAACTTGTTAAGCCAACCCAGGAGCTGTGAAGTAGTATTAACGCACGCCAGGAAAAATATGATATACAATTTGAAATTTCTGATAAGCAAGAGACCTTTGACTTTATATGTGTGTGTGTGTGTGTGTGTGTGTGTGTGTGTGTTTGATAGATTATGAATTTTTTTGAGCCATTGAGGAAAGTTACGAAATGTCATGGAACAAGCTCATGCCTTCTGAATAATATCATAATTTCTCTCATATCTCAGTAACTGAAATGACCGTCATGTCTCGTAATGTTTCGTGTCTCGTAATGCTGTGGTCTCTTTCTTTCATGTCTCCCCCTCACCAAAGTCTTGCGTGTTTTTGTTTTGCTTTTTCGTGTTATCTTCGTGGCTCACTTATTGTTTAATGTCATGCTAGATTTTTACGTCTCCCGAAAGGTTTTGTGCGTTTCGTGATATCTGGTGTGTTTAGTAATGTATCGTGTGTTTCTAGATTCGTAATTCCCATAATTTCTCACAATGTCTGGTTTATCTCGTAATCAATTTTATGTTTCGTGACTCATCATCATGCATTCTTATCATCTTCTTTCTTCTTCTTCTCTTATTCTTGCATTTCCTACTGTTTCTTCGGGTCTCTTAGCGTGTTGTGGTCCACCTCCCAATACGTGTCTCGTCTGGTAGGCAGTCGCTAGCTTGGCAATGTCTCTTATGGCTTGGAAGTGCTCGTGTGGGTTATCATGATCACCGTCAGCCGTCAGGAATATCCCTAAGATTCACTTTCTTATATCTGTAAGAATTACTGGGAGGTGTGAGCACTCCGTGCCGCTTCAGGGGAGTTCAGCCTACTGTCAATATTTTCACGTTGTGGCTGTTCGTTCTCTCGTGTCTTTAGGTACTTGACGTTCAGCACCTGACGCTCCTCGGCACTTGAGCACCACCTGGCGCTCCTACCTGGATGTGTTAGTGGGAGATGCCAAGAACATGAGGGATGTGGAGAGCGAAGAGGAGTGCACCAGTTTGTTAGGAGAACCAAGAGAACCTTCGAAGTTGGTCTGAGACGTGGCTGATCAGATTAGAACTGAGTGGATGCAAGATAATGAGGATGGAGACACAGGGAAAAGAAGGCCCTAAGTATGAGTATTATCTTGCAGGATATGATAGGTATGTAGGAAGCTGTGTGTGTGTGAGGGAGACATGAGGGGGCGTCTTCGTTCCCATCCTATTGCCAGAGTCCTGTCAGCTGTCTGCTGGTAAACAGGAGGACTGCATTCCGATTCATGTTTCTCAAGGTTGGTCACTGCACAGAAAGATGCACAGAGAGCTAATAGAGAAGGTCTGGAGGAAAGCGATAAAAGAATTGTGAGAGCTGTTTTACAGAGAAGAGTTGGAGGCCTTTAAAGTTGTCCTCCAAGGTAAAGAGAAGAGTAAAGGGTGACCCAATCAAAGCCTTTCATTTTCTTAAACCAAATTGATGACTTAGAAAGGGAACATTTCTTCAAAAGTTTTAGGGTGGACCAACCAAAAGACATATCAAGAAATCAAAGCTAAAGATTTGTTAGAAAAGACGTGAAGAAGTACGTGTTGCGCGTGAGGGTAGTGGATGAATGGTAGAGTCATGAGGAGTTGAATTTTGTAGACAGACTGTAGAAATAAGTTTTATGGTAGAAGATGGGGCCACACGAGTGTAGAGCTCCTTCCTAAACAACACAAATAATGACAAATTACCTAACGCTCAGCACTTCATGTTTAGCACCTAACACTCAGCACCTCATGTTTAGCACCTAACACTCAGCACCTCATGTTTAGCACCTAACGCTCAGCACCTCATGTTCAGCAATTAACGCTCAGCACTTAACGCTCAGCACCTCATGTTCAGCACCTAACGCTCAGCACCCCATGTTTAGCACCTAACGCTCAGCACCTCATGTTCAGCACCTAATGCTTCAGAGATCAATAATCTGACTGTGCCTCATAGAAAACTGCTTCTCCGGCGATGCATAAAGGTCAGTTCCTTAACCTCGAGTGCTGGTCATACTCAAAGGTCGGATCCTCAACCTCCAGTTATGGAGATAGTCAAGGGTTAGAGGCCTTTGACCTTGTGTGTGCCGATACTCAGAGCTCAGCCAGGTCGTTCACGAGTACTACATCACGACCCTGGGTTCGAGAAGGGAGTGGTCGTAGGGTGGGTGACCTGGGGAGGCGTGGTTGACGTGGTTGGATGGATGGTTGACGGATTTCTGTGGTGGTCAGCTGGTTGCTGTGTTTAGGTGGTCGACATGATCTATTGGGTGGTGTGATGGGTTGGCTTCATGGTTGACAGGTTGAAATACTCGACGTCTTTGGTTGACATGGTTGAGTGTTGATGTGATATGAGGGGTTGATATGACTGAATCGTTGACATGGTTGGTTGGTAGAATTGAGTGAGTGGTGGAAGTGGTTGGTTAAGTTGACTTGATCGGGTGGTTGACATGGGTAGTTAAGTTGACGTGATCGGTCGGTTGACATGGGTAGTTACCTGACGGTGGTTGGGTGGGTCCTAATCAGACAGTTCATCCCACTTGACACCCCAGTGAGGCTGTAGGGGTCGCCCCTGGCGGGTTATGGCCTGCCTCGCCCTGCCCTTACTGGCCAGGGTAGTCACGCCCGCTGCCTGGTACCCGGCTCCTGGGATGAGCAGAGACACACGAGTTCTTCATCCTTGTTGTGGGTAAAGGCTGCCGTGGGTCGTGGCTCCTTAACCCCCTTGAAGATAAAAAGGTACGACCCTTGAATACGACGGTACGGGTCAGGTCAAAGGCCAGGTTATCATACCCTAGGGTCGTTCCGTCGTGCTCAAGGGTCGTATCTTCTAGCTCAAGGGTAAATTTGTCGTACTCAAGGGTCGTGCCGTCGTGCTCAAGGGTCGTACCATCGTGCTCAAGGGTCGTACCATCGTGCTCAAGGGTCGTACCGTCGTGCTCAAGGGTCGTACCGTCGTGCTCAAGGGTCGTACCGTCGTGCTCAAGAGATCAAGTTCGTTGATAAACTTGTGTACCCAGACTTAAGCTTTCCTCTTACAACAAAAATTCTGTTGTCTTCTACTCGGCTGTTATCTGTGCGTGTTGGGAGGAACAGCAGTGTAATCTTTCATTACTGTGAAGTTGGTCTTAGAGACACGCATAACTTTCTGTGGATATACTTACGCTAGGTTGAACGTGCTGAGTGGTATACTTACGCTAGGTTGAACGTGCTGAGTGGTATACTTACGCTAGGTTGAATGTGCTGGGTGATATACTTACGCTTGGTTGAATGTGCTGGGTGATAATTGTGCTAGGTGTATAACAGATGATATAGTTATACTAGGCTGAGTATGTTGGATGATATATCAGTGCTAAGATGACATGGTTATGGTAGGTGTATGTCAGATGTAAGTCGGTTTAACAAGAAGTTTTGTGTGATTAGATTTCATTAAGTAGACTGACGAAGGAGTTAAACCGAGTCGAGGTGTTTTGTATGGCATCTGATCCTTCATCATGTGCTGGACCAGTGTTCTTGGACCTACTGCAAGATGGCAACCTTACCGTCTATGATCCATTGCATCGAGCTCCTGTGGTGGATGCTTAACATTGTACTGCTCTACGTATCATAATGTGAAGATGGGAACCTCTTCTCAAAGATGCCAAGGAAACTCCTAATTCTTTTCCGTACGAAAGAGATTGTGAGAACTTTGCTCACAAGAACATGGATCGCATTAGAGACGGGAAAAATACAGGGCATCAGTCAACTTTGAGGAACTGGTGACATTTTGTATCAAAACAAAGAATACAGTTCGTTATCCTTGGAGGAAATTAAGAACACATTTCAAAATCTTCGTCCACTGAGAATACAATTTTTTTCACCGTTAAAGAAGAGGCGTTAGGAGTTTGTTTAGAAAGACGAATAATAATTTGCATTATGTTAGCAGAACAAAGACATCGTGTTATTCTTCAAAAATTATACAAAAAACTGAATTTCTCTACAAAAATAGAATGAAAAAAAACTTTACGTTGAAGAATACAGAGCAGTTTATACCATCCTTCAAGAACAAAGCGTAGCTTGCTGACCTTCTTCAAAGACGCCTCTCAACTAACGAATAATGAATAAGTAAATATGTTCACCTCGCCCAGGGGGAAGCACAGAACCCATGGCTACTGCCTCCCTGCCAGGCAATCCTGCCCACCGACTCCAGGCAGGGAATTGAATGCTTTAACCTACTATGTGCGAGAAACTGAAACTTTAAATCTAATTCTTGAACCAGTGTAAGATAAATAATCCGTAGCTCAACATTGTTCATATTTATTTTAGTAATCATGATGACGAAAAGCTTACTTAACACAACGAATACGAACCTCATAGGAAATTATATGATTAGTTTCGTGTAATTGGTTCGCCACCACGAGATATAAGAGGAACCTATTCTCCTCGACGTCTATGTTCGTGTCCGTACATCCGTCCACACGTACACACCTTGCTTAAGGTTCACATCTAAGGTCAGCTCTCTCTCTCTCTCTCTCTCTCTCTCTCTCTCTCTCTCTCTCTCTCTCTCTCTCTCTCTCTCTCTCTCTCTCTCTCTCTATGTATGATATACGGTCGTGTAACCTCGTACGTAGGTGCGTTTTCATGAGCGCTTCAGCATCCCACCGAAAGTAGGTCACCCTGACTGACACTTCACGCCTTTGAGACGAACTTGCTAATCAGAGATTATTTACGTTTTACATTTGATTGATCGTTAGGTAGTTGAGGTTACAACAGATGCCTCTGACGTTTCAGATGATAATGTCTTTCGTAAGTAAAAGAATATAAATATGATGAGTATGATAAGGTTATGATTAAATTAACCATGGCCATTTCAGTGAATTATAAAAAGGTACCTACGCATTTATCCCTGGCTGTTGGAAGGTATTATGTGATATATATATATATATATATATATATATATATATATATATATATATATATATATATATATATATATATATATTGCACAGTTTTTATATTGCTGCTTTATTACCCGTCTCTACTACCCTTCTATGCCCATTACTATATACTCTCATCTGTTCAAGTTGTATCATTTTATCTACTGTTTTTTCCCTCGCTGTTATCAACCCAGTTTCCTTGCTTCATGCTCTCATAAGGTCTGTCTTCCTGTAGTATACTTCAAAACTTTTCTAGTTTTGAGAACGTTGTAATTGGTAATTTCCATTCTTCTTACTGTTACCTCGTTAACTTCAAACTTTCTTATTTTGTTTCAGTTTTTACATTTCAGCTTGTACATACAACGCAGATATTTACTCTGTGTGTGTGTGTGTGTGTGTGTGTGTGTGTGTGTGTATACATTCAAAACGCTATTGGATCAGACTCAAGGGCCAGCACATCTGCTGGATAATACAGGAATGATACCAGCTGATGGTAACGATCAGCTGATGGTACCACCCTCATGCATTGATCAGCTGATGGTATCAGTCAGCTGATGCATCATTCAACTGAGTCTAGTACGTTAAATGTTCAACTTAAAAAGCTTGGCGTACCGGACACAAACACAGCTGGATATATTACAAACACAGCTGGATATATTACAAACACAGCTGGATACGTTACAAACACAGCTGGATACGTTACAAACACAGCTGGATATATTACAAACACAGCTGGATACGTTACAAACACAGCTGGATATATTACAAACACAGCTGGTTATGTTACACTCACAACTGGGTACGTTACAAGCACTGCTGGTTAGGTTACAATCACATACAAGTGAAAAGTCGTGGCATACCTTGACACAGTGGAAGACCATAGTGTGTTCTACCCTCACACCACTGTCGAACTTGGTGTGTTGTAGCCTCATACCACTGGAAGAACTAACACCTCTCGTATCTATACAGCATGGAAGAAGGTAGTGTCCCGGAATCTCAAACCTCGAGAAGAAAACTTTTGTGGGTTTTAAACTGACCCAACTGCAAGAGTTTGGTTTGTGCTACGCTCACACCAGTGTGACCTTCATCACACGTTCGGACGGTGGTGGTGGTGTGGTGTGGGGAAACAATGGAGTGTGTAAGTTTCTCTCGTGGCCAGAGTAAACCTATTCGTTGTGTGATACTCGCCTGGTGGAGGCTCTGTACCAGTTCCACGGTGGTAAGAACTGTTGTTCCCTTCCCGTCACCATGAGTCTCTCTCTCTCTCTCTCTCTCTCTCTCTCTCTCTCTCTCTCTCTCTCTCTCTCTCTCTCTCTCTCTCGTCTCCGTTCCCATTAAGGCAGTTTTTGCTGCTCGATACCTTTTTTTTTTTCCTGCTTTCTCCATTAAGATTTTTTCCTTTTGCACTCAAGCATTTTCGTCCCTCCTTTTTTAATTTTTTTTTCCCTGCTCTGCCTGAGCAGGTCTTTGTCTTAACAGAGTAAATTTTCTAGTTGCACAACGTTTTCTTCACCGTTACTTCAGCATTTCTTTTTCCTTTAACATTTTCTTTTTTTAATGGTTGCGTCGTTTCATCTGCAATTTTCATCGCCCACTTCGCGGACGTGGCCTAGGCTGGTACCCAGAGCGACAGTGCCGTCCCCTTGTGTACGTCCGATACGCTATCGGACCCGCCTCTCACACCAGCACCACTTGTCTGCTGAAGGCCAACGGGAGGAGGGAGGACCAGCGATGGTAACGACCATAGGTGATGGTATCAGTCAGCTGATGGATGGGTGGTACCAGCTGATGCATCATCGATCAGCTGACGACACCAGTCAGCTGTTATATCGATCAGCTGACGACACCAGTCAGCTGTTATATCGATCAGCTGACGACACCAGTCAGCTGTTATATCGATCTGTCAGGATATTCCTCAATGACCCAAGAATTCCTCCTCTGTGGCCACTTTACATTTCCGTGGGAAAGATATACACAGTCTGGTGTTTCACACGAGCCTGAACGACCAGTTGGAAGGTCTTGCCACCAGACCCAGTGGTCGTACCGTTGTGCTCTAGGGTCAGACCGTCTTGCTCAAGGGTCGTACCGTCGTGCTAAAGGGTCAGACCGTCTTGCTCAAGGGCCGTACCGTCGTGCTCAAGAGCCGTACCGTCGTACTCAAGGGCCGTACCATTGTGCTCAAGGGTCGTACCTTCGTGCTCAGGGTCGTACCGTCGTGCTCAAGGGTCGTACCTTCGTGCTCAAGGACCGTACCTTCGTGCTCAAGGGTCGTACCTTTGTGCTCAAGGGTCGTACCATTGTGCTCAAGGGTCGTACCGTCGTGCTCAAGGGCCGTACCGTCGTGCTCAAGGGGTACATCATAGATCCGAACGAGAAATGGTTTACGTTGGCCACAACTCATAACTCTGCCCTGTAATTACCTCTTTTCGCTGTTAATAACCACCTTAGCCTAATTGGTGGAGGTCTGATGTGAACTTAGGATGTCTAGTTATTTCCTTCGTGTGTCTTCCGTCCGCCTGGGATTGACTTTGGCCAGATAAATTGTCACCTTCATCTCTCGCCCTTTGAAACATGTTTCTCACATTCACCAACAAAAAATGTGTTTCTCACATTCATTTACAGACATGTTTCTCACATTTGCGAAGAAACATGTGATTCACCTACCAGATCCATCAAAGACGATTTAAAAAAAAAAAGAATTGGCCAGATATTTAGCTTTTAGCTTCTCGTGATCAATGATAGCTTCCCTCTCCATTGCAAGCTTATGTTTGTATAAACCGAACTGGTATCAAATTTAAGGTTCCAATATGGCCTTAATCATCTTTAACTCTACTGATAAAGTGAAAAGTCTCATTAACGTTCGTAAATTTAGGTTTGCATATTGGTTAACGCCATGAAATACTGTGTGACAACGAACGTGAACTGTTGCTTGATGATGTCACG